>NC_052513.1:39761053-40061053 GCF_014356525.2 Nilaparvata lugens | reverse complement strand
TGGCGGAGCCCCCTGGCTAGACGGATATGGCGAGCGAAGCGAGCCTGACGGCTAATATTAAAATAATCTATTCTTTGAAAAAAATATAGTCTTTGAATAGAATTAATCTAGTCTTTGAATGAATAAAAATAAATTGAGTTTGAATCATTAAGTCAGGGGATAAGACCCTCCCCCCATACCCTGTAGGCAAAAACGCACCCCCCTCCCCAAAGTCAGTACTAACCGCCCCACAAATGAGACGCCCTCATAAAACTTGGTCGCCACTTCATATTTTCAAACACTGTTGACCTTTTTTTGAGAAAAATTGTTTTTTGATTGTTCAAATCGATGCATGAGAGTGTCCTTTCGAAGGGTAGGAAATTTATGCCAGTAAAGTACTGTTTGAAAATCAAAGAACTAAGCTCTATGAAACTAGAACTAAAGTGCTATAGAACTACAAAGCCGGACACTTGCCTATTGGTGAATTCATGCAGCTATACGTCTCTATTTATATCACTACAGACCATTCCAAAGCTGGAATAGTATATTATTATTTTTTACCCTCAATATAATACTATATTGGTCTAAAACTGGGTTCTTGACGACATCATCCTCAGTATATAACAACCATCTGTACAACTCATATATACATTTGTGTAACTTATGTAGGATTACAACTGTCCTCATCAGGGGAACTTGTACAGTTTAAATAGTATACAGGTAAACTATAATTTTATTTCATATTTATATTTTATTTATTTGTGGTTACAATTTCAGATCATATTATGAATATGATTAGGATAGAACAACAGGCTTGGCCCAAAACTATTCTATTCCCAAATTTTGATAATGAATAACACTTTTAAAAACATGAAGTAGGCCTATCATTTTATTTAAAACAATGGCCTACTATGGCCATTTTAAAGATTAAATGCAAGAATAAACAAGTTAAATGAAAAAGACTAAGAAATTGTCAAAAAAAAAACAGATTTATTTATACTTAGAAAGACCGGTTTCGGTTATTAAATCATTGTCAATCTCTGATAAACTCAGAGTTTATCAATAAATCTGTAGTTTTTTGACAATTTCTTAGTCTTTTTCATTTAATATGAATAATTACCATAATATCAACTTCTCAACTACACAAAAATCTGGTGTGGTACACTCACACAACTTTCCTTGCTCATATTTGAAACTACGATCAGACTTTTGTATATGTGTATATATAATTGAGTACTTTTTCCTTTGTGTAAATTGTGAAATTCGATGATTTTTTTAGTCGTCATTTTTTTAAAGTCATCAAAACAGCTGTTCTACAGATGAAATATCTCTGTTCTTTTTATGAACTGCTCTACCTACCTACCTCATGCACGAGAAGGAGGTTACAAAGTCCATTTCTCAAGGATGGGGTGGACCCCCCATTAGTTTTCCAGAAAGGAGACTCATGCCAGTTAATAGAGCTGATAAATAACTATACAGAGTATGAATTTGAAAAAAATCGGTCAAGTTATTTTGAGAAAATCGTGAAAAACATGGTTTTTTAGTAATTATCCGCCATTTTTCTCAAGTATATTACGGAGCTCCTGCAATTTTCTCAGAAATGAGACTCATGTCAGTTGATAGGGCTTATAAATAGCTATCCATGGTATAAATTTAAAGAAAATCGTTTGAGCCGTTTTCGAGAAAACCGTGAATAACATGGTTTTTTAGTGATTATCCGCCATTTTTCACAAGAATATTACGGAGCTCCTGCAATTTTCCCAGAAATGAGACTCATGTCAGTTGATAGGGCTTACGAATAGCTCCATGGTATAAATTTGAAGAAAATCGTTAGAGCCGTTTTTTGAGAAAACCGTGAAAACATGGTTTTTTAGTAATTATCCGCCATTTTTTCCGTCATTTTGAATTCAATTTTATTGAATTTCTTATTGTCAGATCCTCATGGTATAAGGACCTTAAGTTCAAAATTTCAAGTCAATCGGTTGATTAGGAATGGAGTTATCGTGTTCACAGACATACACACATACACACACACACACAGACCAACACCCAAAAATCATGTTTTTGGACTCAGGGGACCTTGAAACGTATAGAAAACTTGAAATTAGGGTACCTTAATTTTTTTTGGAAAGCAATACTTTCCTTACCTATGGTAGTAGGGCAAGGAAAGTAAAAAGTGAATAAACAAGTTGATATTAGATAATGTATGTTCATTATGTAATGATGTAATAATAATTACATAAACTATGTTTACCAATGTATAAATTAATACATATAATCACAGATCTAACCAGATCATCACAGATCTGTTTACTTAGTCTATGATATCATACAGGACTGGACTGGATCTAGGTTCTTGGTTCATGAACTATACACAGTAGGCTATATGTATGTATTCAACTCTCATGAATGTGTTCATTTGTGCATATAGATCTAAAAATGGACTTTAGGAGACTGACTTCAACTGGAACTATCTACTACTGTATAAATAGTATACATTTACTAAACCGTACTGGACTTGACCAACGATCTATATAATACTAAGTATATATAGTATATATAGATCGTTGGACTTGTTGAGTTGTGCTGAAGAGACCCGTTGCAAGGAAGCTGGACTTAGTTGCGAGGTCATTGACCCCTGCCGTCGGAAGTGTGTTAAGAGTGCGTGAGTTTAGGTGCTTATACGCATGCGCACATGTGCCTAAGTGCGTGCTTGGAATATTATGCAACGCACAATGTGCACAAGCTTTACAAACAAGCACTATTATTATTAAATGGAAGCATCAGTTAGCAATTTGAGTGTGATTATGTTGTGCAGTCGAGTGTGGTACCTATGCTCCTGTCGCAGAATTGAAAAGGATATAATTTGATTAGGATGAAGCAAGATTTGTTGGTCGATGATGTGTTTGATGTGGTGTATTTGTTCTAAAGCTGGGATTACATCAAAGTTATTAAGAAAATGTTAATAACTTAATCCTTATAGATTCTAAGAATCTAATAGAATCTATAAGAAGGAAAAATAATATTTTTTTAATAACTTTGGTGTAAACGCAGCTATAAGTTGCTTTAAGCTGCGTTTACATCTAAGTTATCAACAAAATGTTTTTTTCGCCCTTATAGGTCCTATTATATTGAACGGAACTTGACAAACATATATGTTCATCATGTGTATGATAAGTTATGTTCAATCTAATAGAATCTATAAGGATTAAGTTTTTAACATTTTGTTAATAACTTTGGTGTAAACGCAACTCTAACTGATGTAAACAATAAAGCTTGATTGAAGCTTTATGATGAAATTTTTAGATTTTTAAATTGATTATGATGAAAAATTTTGGGAGATCCTATAATCGATGATAGGAACCTGTAATAGAATGATATTTATAGGCTTCCAAACCCAAAATTGTATAAGAATTTAATGTAATCGAATCATGCTATTAGATTGTGAATGTTTATACTATTGGATTATTCAGATATTAGAATTCTAAATTATTAAAATAATGATCAATAATATATCAAAATATTCAATGAAGATAGAAAAGGATAGTGCTAACTGCTTTTTTTGAATGATAGACAAGGATAGGTCTAGACAACGATTGAAACACCAATGGTACTTATCAAATATTATATATAACTCACTATATAATTATCATACATATTACCATACTACACAATTAAGGCTGTGCAAAGGCTAAAAATAAACTTTTTACTCGTGATATTTTTCAAAGTTTTTCGATTTGTAAATCATCAAGCTATCAAAATGAAAAATTTTTCTCAGGAAAACATTTTTTTTATAATCATTACTTTTTGTGATATGAGCGCCTAAAGTTTACATTTTTGGGACAGAACATTTCAAATTCGGTAAGAGATAAATATTAAAAATATCTATATTAAATAAGTATTTCTGAAAATATCAATTTCTAAGATAGTTATTCAATTTACTAAAAATAACCTAAAGTTTAAATTTTTGGGACAGAACATTTCAAATTCGGTAAGAGATAAATATTGAAAATATCTATATCAGATAAATATAAATATTTCTGAAAGTATCAATTTTTAAGATAGTTATTCAATTTACTAAAAATAACCAAAAATAACTTTTAGTTGAGCTATTTTTGGTAAATTGAATAACTTTTCCAAAAATTGATATTTTCAGAAAGTTTTGTTTTACTAGATCAACAATAAAATTAAGAAATACTTTTGATGATCCTCTAAATCTCATGGATTTATATCGTACCGAATTTGAAATGTTCTGTCCCAAAAATTCAAACTTCAGTCGCTCATATCTCAAAAAGTAATGATCAGAAAAAAAATATTTTCCTGAGAAAACTTTTTCATTTTGATAGCTTGATGATATACAAATCGAAAAACTTTGAAAAATATCACGAGTAAAAAGTTTATTTTTAGCCTTTGCACAGCCTTAAGATACTTTTGATGATCATCAGTATTATCAATGTTATTTAACTCAAAGTAGGCTATCACTTTCCTTCGAATAACTAAGTCTCTAAAACGGCAGTGAATCATCCACAATTTCTCCTCGTGTGGGCTGGTCTTAATTTCAGTATTCTGTGATCTTTTGACCTTTTAATTTCACCATATTAACATACATCTGTCATATGCTGTTAGCTCCAAATCTCGTTCAGTCGACGACAGCAATTATTGCAAACCAATGGTGTCATGATGTCATATTTATTACAGCTAGCATTTTTGCATAATAGGAACATGAATTGTAATTATATTAGCTTAGAATTAATGTAGGGTCCGTTGGCACAGTGTGAGTTGAAACCGAATCGGAAGAGCTAGTGTTCAGAATATATATTATTACATGAATTGGAGGTATTTATTTATTTATTTATTTATCCTTGGATACAATCACAAATCATATAAATATGATTAGGAAGAAGCAACAGGCCCTTATAACGTACCTTGTATGAGCACTTGTTTCAAGTGTTAGTGTTTTGTTTCAATGTGGGAATTAGTGAAGAATTGGAAAGTCGTAAATCAAATCAAATCATTCTTTATTGTTTTAAAAGTAAAACATTACAATAATGTTAAAAACAAACGTCATATAAGTTAAAAGAAAGTCAGTTATACAAAAGTCCAGAATTATACAAAAGAAATAAAGACGTCAAATTCCTAATAGCCTAGCTAGTCAAAGCAATCTTAAAATATAATATAACATTCAAGAACATCATATTTGTCAATAGTGATAACAATCTCAAGCAGGTACCTCATTGAATTATGAAAAAATTTTCATTGACTCCAATCTATTTCGAAATGTTCATCAACAGAATACAAACATTTCTTTATTAATATTTCTTTCATCATGCTCTTAAATTTATTCGGAGGCAGCAATTTGAAATTATCTGGAGTTATTTAATTTTACAGACATGAAGTGAACATTTTTTTGAGATTTTGTGTCAGTTTACTGCGCAATTCTAAGTTTGTGTTTATTTCTTGTGTTAAAATTGTGAAAATTACTGTTTATATTATACTTTTCCAAATTACTATGCACAGAACATACAACATATTAAACATACAATGAGGGTAGTGACAAAATTTTTAAATTTATAAAGAGAGGTTTACATTGTGTATTAAATGGAACATTGCTGATTATCCTTACAACCTTTTTTTTGTAGAACAAAAATAGATTTCGCTTTTACACTATTCCCCCAAAAATAACACCATAAGTGAGGAGACTTTGAAAATGAGCAAAATATACATTAAGCAGGATGGATGTACTCACTGTCACACTAAGTCTGCGAATCATGTAGGAACCTTTTGCTAATCTACCAGATGAGTAATCTAAATGCGCATCCCAAGACAAGTTTTCATCTAAATAGATACCCAAGAATTTAAGGGAATGCTCCCTTAACTCCCTAGTGAATCTAAAACTAATATCAGTGGTTTTACTCTTATTAAGTGGTAGATTGTTTGCTGCACACCAGTCATTTATAATTAAATCACCTGAGTTCGTCTCTCTTTCCAGCTCAATTTTGGACTGACAATTAATTTTTAAACCCAAGTCGTCAGCAAAAAGGTAGCCATCAATATGGATGCTATCAATATTACATGGTAGGTCATTAATGTAGACATTGAATAAAATCGGTCCAAGAATGAAACCTTGAGGTACTCCTTGTTTAACCCATCTATCATTCGACAAGTTTCCATTCTTACAAACAAACTGTTTTCTACCGCTCAAGTATGATATTATAAGCTTAACAGCACTAGGAGCAAAACCATAATAATGGAGTTTTTTCCCTAAAATATGATGCTGCACTGTATCGAAGGCCTTAGAAATATCATATGATCTGAAGCTTACAGAATTACCTTTATCCAAATTGTCAATTACCCCATTAACCACATTTATTACAGGAAGGTGAGTACTTCTACCAGGACGAAAACCGAACTGTTCGTCTGTAAAAATTCCATTGTTCTCAAAATATTCAGACATTTGTTCATGCATAATCATCTCATATGCCTTGGAGAAGATAGGTACAATAGATATAGGTCTAAAATTATTTATATCCTTTTTTGAACCTTTTTTATGCATGGGTAAAACCTTAACATTTTTCAGATCTTTTGGAAAAGTACTTTTGGTAATTATAAATTCATTAAACAAATGAGCCAATACCTCGCAAATATTTACAGCAGCAAGTTTCAAAATCATTGATTTAAATCCATAAATATCTAAACACATACTATTATTTAACTTTGAAATCACATTATACATTTTCTCCACTGTTACTGGCCTGAAAGAAAAACTTAAACTAGGTTGCTCTATTTATCTCTTTCCTGTATAGGGCTACTTGTAATATAAAAAAAAAATCTCAGTATTTCATAAGTATTTCTCAGTAATTCATATGAATTCATATCACTTGAAAATGGCATAAATGACCGAAACATGTTGTGATAAAATATTTTAAAAAAAGGGTTCTGAGATTTTTATTATCTTTATATTTAGGTTGTTCTAGTCTACTCAAATAAAAAGTGGTATCATTAACACTTTCAGGAATATTCATGCTGATTTGGGAAACGTGATCAACAAAGAAGTTATTAAAATCTTCAGAAGACATGTCATTACTTAATATATTGCACCACAGTTATGATTGGTTAGACTATTTACAATTTTCCACATGGATTTACTCTTGTTCAGAGAGCTACTAATTATATTATTGTAATAATTGATTCTAGTACTCTTTGTTTCTCTTCTATAACTTATGTCTTTCTAAATTCCTTGTAAGCATTAAGAATTTCAGTCATTTCAAAAGTCTTATATAGATTATACAGTTGAACACAGTGATCCTTCAATTTTCCTAAATTATTGGTATACCACTTATTAAATTTATTTTAAATAACCTTTATTTGGACAATTTATTTTATGAAATTGGAATGAAAAGAAGTTTTGGACTGTAGTCTGTTTCTTTGTCTTCAAGTTGATTGTAAATGATAAATAACATTGAGGAAGGAAAATTTGAAACAAAATACCTTGAAACTTTTCCATGCTATTATTTTATTAAAAATTCTCATTTTGTATCACAGAAACTTATATTTATTCTGTTTTTGTTGACAGTAATTTTTTATTGTTGTGTTTTGTGTTGATAGGAGTTCCTGAATACCGTAGTGGTGGCCATTCTATACTTCACAGCTTTTGTCATCCAGCTGACGGCTTGGTCTCCCAACTACCAACCTCAGTTCCGCAACCCCAACATCACTGCAGGGGTAAGAAAACGATTTCGAAAATTCTGTCGTCTTCTGATTAACATGATTTCTTCATTCTTTTATTCGATTTCCCAACTATATCATTGATAAGCAACTGGTAGAGAATAAGAATTAGAGTCAAGCCACACGAAGCGTTTTTCAGTACGGTCGACAGGGTAGGAAGCTCTCAGATTGACTGATTTATCAGCTGATCCTCGTACGCCAACCCAATCAGTCAATCAGAGAGCTTCCTACATTAGAGCCAAGCCACACAAAGCGTTTTTCAGGCGTTTTCAGGCGAGTCGGCAGGGTAGGAACCTCTCCGATTGACTGATGTATCAGCTGATCCTCGTTCGCCAACCCAATCAGTCAATCAGAGAGCTTCCTACCCTGTCGACTCGTCTGAAAACGCCTGAAAAAACGCTTTGTGTGGCTTGGCTCTAATGCTTTTGTTACACCTAGTTTATAATCTTAAAATAAATAATCCTTTACTGTATTGCAAAAGCAGAGAATTTCACAAATCCTACTATAGTCTGAGTAGATTATTGCCCACACCTTTCTCTATCAGAGTTCCCAGTGTCGCTCTGGGCCGGCTAAACTCAGTCGGCGACTGGGGAGGGCCGCGGCAGGGGACGGGAGTCTTGGTGGGGCGTCCGTCAACCACCCTCGCTCGGGTTGGGGGTTGAAACAGGGTTTTGAGTGCTTTGGAGGAATGTTTCCCTCTTTCAGGAAAGAGGGGCCGTGCTTTCGCACTGCCAAACAGGGTTGGTCGCGGGAAGAAGGGAACAGGAACCTTGCAGTGTTAGTCGTGAGAAAGGGCTTCGTGTCGGGACTAAGTCTTAGTCCTCGGGCACCGGGTGTCTTCCCGGGGTCCGGGTTGGTTGCGGAGCTCTGGTAAAGGCTTTCCCTGGCCTTCCCAGAGGTCCTCTTCCGGTTCCGCACTGGTTTGGTGCGCTGCGGCGGCCCGCGCTCTGGACTTCCCTAAGTCCTACTTGCCGGGCACCAGCTGTCCTCCTGGGGTCCGGATCGGCCGCGGAGTTGCGGGAAAGGCTTTTCCTGGCCTTCCTAGACGTCCTCTTGCGATCCCGCACTGGACTAGTGCGCTGCGGCGGCCAGCACTCTGGACTTTCCTAAGTCCTACTGGCCGGGCACTAGCTGTCCTCCTGGGGTCCGGATCGGCCGCGGAGTTGCGGGAAAGGCTTTTCCTGGCCTTCCTAGACGTCCTCTTGCGATCCCGCACTGGACTAGTGCGCTGCGGCGGCCAGCACTCTGGACTTTCCTAAGTCCTACTGGCCGGGCACCAGCTGTCCTCCTGGGGTCCGGATCGTCCGCGGAGTTGCGGGAAAGGCTTTTCCTGGCCTTCCTAGACGTCCTCTTGCGATCCCGCACTGGACTAGCGCGCTGCGGCGGCCAGCACTCTGGACTTTCCTAAGTCCTACTGGCCGGGCACTAGCTGTCCTCCTGGGGTCCGGATCGTCCGCGGAGTTGCGGGAAAGGCTTTTCCTGGCCTTCCTAGACGTCCTCTTGCGATCCCGCACTGGACCAGCACGCTGCGGCGGCCAGCACTCTGGACTTTCCTAAGTCCTACTGGCCGGGCACTAGCTGTCCTCCTGGGGTCCGGATCGTCCGCGGAGTTGCGGGAAAGGTCTTTCCTGACCTTCCTGGATGTCCTATCTCGCCTCGATGCCCCACTGGTGGCCTACCAATGGGGAGTCAGGTTTCGACCAAACCTGACGTGTTGTCGTTGGTCGAAACTGGCAACCCGTCGTCCAAACAGGTTAAGTGTCGTTTGACACTCGCCCAAACGAGTGTAGAGCAGTGGAGTTCACTGTGTGAGAGGCTAATCAACTTTAGCCTCGACACAACTCCCGGTCGCTGAAGAAATCGGAGTTCACGTAGTACGGGTGTACTGTGACGTTGCTAGCTGCTCGCTGCTTCCTTCTCACCTCTCTCGACCGCTCGACTTGGCTCTCCGAACTCGACTGCCTCTTGCTGGCCTTTCTCGAGCCTCCCTCAGTGACCGAGAGGGAGGGGTGAGAGGATGCGCAGCAACGCTGAGCGGTAGGCCAGTGGCTGGCTTGAACGTTGACCCCTCAGATTCTATGAAAGATAGCCGAGCGTCGAATAAATGAGCCCTAAATTCAATGCCTTTCTCTAGTTACGATATACATCGTGACAATAGAAAATAGAACATAAAATAATACCATAGAGAAACAATAGCGTAAGTAGATATCCCATGGTATAGGGCGTTTATGTCGCAACTTTTACTGTTATCTCAAGCCGATTACTGTTGATTATTGTCGAATTTTACTGTTTTGTTGGGGTGAGAGTGTATGAACGGCACAATATTGATTGATTGATTGATTGAGTACTTTATTTATGTAGATTACAATATATACTATATACACTTATATACAATAGATTACAATACAGCAAAATTATACATGAATTTACATAATATAGACTAAGGAAATAATTATTGAACTGTATATGATATGAAAAAGTAATTTGTAATATAATAACTATAGATAATTATATTGTTATGCATCTACATAAATTGGCGGAGCTTTGAACATATCAATGTCCATTCTTCGGAAAGAATATTACAAATATCCTCCCCACTAACTCTCTACCAATATGAGAGACTACTAGCGTCACACAGCTTCACGGGAAAGGATTACATGAACTAGCGGCTTGAGATAACAGTAAAAGTTGCGACATGAACGCCCTATACCATGGGATATCTACTTACGCTATTGTTTCTCTATGATAATACTATCAGGTCAGGTAAAACACAATATAATTATACAACATAGTAAGTTATATAGATAATTAGAAAAAAATGCCAATCTTCATGCCACTGGACATGTGTGAGATTTATAATTTTTCATATTAAATGAAGGAAGAAATCCTAATTTTTTCAAATTAATTTGTATTGAGAAAATTAACAATCGTTAACTATTATTATATTGATGTCTCCCTTATTTTATTATTTTCATGTTAAAATCCAAGGAAAATATGAGTTATCATAGTTTTTTTAAATTAGCTGACATTCTATCAATCGTGATAATATTCTATTCCAATCTATGTGAGTTACACGTTATTTTTACTTTCCTTGCCCTATTACCATAGGTAAGTAAAGTATTGCTTTCCGAAAAAAATTAAGGTACCTCAATTTCTAAATTTCTATACGTTTCAAGGTCCCCTGAGTCCAAAAAAGTGGTTTTTGGGTATTGGTATGTGTGTGTGTGTGTGTGTGTGTGTGTGTGTGTGTGTGTGTGTGTGTGTGTGTGTGTGTGTGTGTTGTGTGTGTGTGTGTATGAGTGTATGTGCGTCTGTGTACACGATATCTCATCTCTCAATGAACGGAATGACTTGAAATTTGGAACTTAAGGTCCTAACACTATAAGGATCCGACACGAACAATTCCGATCAAATGCAATTCAAGATGGCGGCTAAAATGGCGAAAATGTTGTCAAAAACAGGGTTTTTCGCGATTTTCTCGAAAACGGCTCCAACGATTTTGATCAAATTCATACCTAAAAAGTCATTGATAAGCTCTATCAACTACCACGAGTCCCATATCTGTAAAAATTTCAGGAGCTGCGCCCCATCTATGCAAAGTTTGATTTTAGATTCCCAATTATCAGGCTTCAGATACAGTTTAAACAAAAACTTTCAAGTGGAAAAGATTGTGCATGAAAATCTCTACAATTAATGTCCAGTTACATTTTCACCTAAAATTGAAAATAAGCTCGAAGTTCGAGAAAATAAGATTATTAAATTAAAAACTGTTGGAAACTGTTGATTCTATTAAATCATTCACTATGAAGAGATAGCAGACTTCGTGAGTCTGCAGCGTTATTGTCCTGTCACCAGCTGGCTTAGATCTTTAAATAGTAGACTTGAGTTGCGCGGGAACACTAGCGTCAGTTGATCAATTTCATAACGGCAAGGAAAGTTGTGTGAGTGCACCACACCAGATTTTCACTTCATGACTATTACAACGATATCAATACCTAATAATATTAAATTACAACAAGAATAAACAACTAGCAAAATTAGTACAAAAAAAAACAAAAATGTCCGTACAAGATGCTAATTCAGAATTTGGTGTAAAGGGGTGGGATTGAAGCTCTTCCAACTATGGTTACCCATGTACTAGGAAGGCTTTCAATCCTTGAGAGGGAAAATGAAGGATTAGGAAAAAGGTGAGGTGGGATGATAGGATAGTTAATTTAATAAAGAAAAATAAATAAAAAGGTCCACACTAGATTGGTAAGTGAGCACACAAAAACACTAAGTTCCTCTTTTACTTTGTTTAATTTACAGGTAGAAAAAATAGTTCGTTTTAATCCAAATACTAATATCATGTTTTATTTTTTAGTCAATTTGCGCAGCAGATATATTCTTCAGGAATTTTATTTATCAATTTAGTGCTTAAATATATAAGTTGTCTTCTGATGGTTTCAATGTTTGTATTGTACATAAGATACTTATTTGAGGAGGGTCTCAGATTGTACAGGTTATTGATTGTGTTATTTGTGCAAGGAAAATTAGCTTTATGTTTGATTATATATTTCGCTACATTTATTACGTACAACTGCCTAACTGTTAACACATTAAACTCTTTGAAAGTCAAGTCGGTTGGGTAAAGTCTGGGTTTATTTAAAATTGTTTTGATTATTGATTTTTGAATTATGAAAAGCTCTTCTAAGTGAGAATTATAACAGCCCCCCCATACGGATATACCATACTGAATTATGGACTGGACCAGTGCAAAGTAAACCATTTTTAGATGTTTTGAGTTCAGAATTTTTTTTGCTTCGTAGAATTTATAGGATAGATATCTCATTCTTCTGCAAATAAATTTTATGTGTATGTCCCACTTCAAATTTTCATCTATTTGGACACCTAGATATTTGGTACTTTTGACTCTTTTTATAGTAGGGCAGGTGCAGTTATTGTTGCAGTTTGAGTGGAGTTTCAGATTTAAATTCTCATCAGGTTTACCAGTTGTATTGAATGCGAAGGTGATGTAATTGGTTTTTTCAATGTTCAGGCTCAGGGTGTTTCTGTCCAACCAATTTTTTATGAGCAAACAGTTCTGTTCTGCAATTTCATGTACCCCAGTCCAAGATTCCCCATGGAAAATAGCTGCAGTGTCATCTGCGAATGATATAGTTGTGGCGTTTTTTAATTTCAGCTTTAATAAGTCATTGACATATAATATAAAGAGGATTGGTGATAGTACCGTTCCCTGAGGCAAACCGTAGGAGGTCATTTTGGAGACATCAGTAAGTCCGTCGATTGTTAAAGACTGGGTTCTATCTCTCAAGTAGCTCTTTATGAGTTCTAGAAATATTCCCCTAAAGCCATATCTTTCGAGTTTATTGTAAAGAAAACTATGTGGTATAGTATCAAAGGCTTTTTTAATATCCAGGAAAACTGCTATAGATTTGTAATTGGAATTCAAGTTTTGTGAAACAGTATTAGAAAATTCAATTAACGCATCTTCGGTACTTTTCGCAGTCTGGAATCCAAATTGATTCTTATCTATTATTTTATGCTTGTTCAAATACACAACTAATCTCTTCTTTATAATTTTCTCCATGATTTTTGCTAGATTACTAATAAGGCTGATTGGTCTGTAGTTACTTGGGTCCAAGGGATCTCCTTGCTTGAATAAAGGTTTTATCTTGGCGGTTTTGAAATGTTTAGGGAAGTAGCCTTGTTCAAAGCATTTGTTGAAAATCACGGAAAGCGGCTGTGAAATAGTGTGGCTTATATGTTTGAGTACTGTGTTATTGAGATTATCCAAGCCTGGGGTGCAGTTATTTTTCAGCTCTTTTATTGTCGCTTGAACTTCATTGAAGTTTGTCGGTCTCATAAAGAAGGAATTCGGTAGAGGAGTTTCAATTACATCGTTGTTGAAATTGAAATTTGGAGAGCTTGTGGGATCATTGTTTATAGTTTTAGCCTGTCTCTCCCCAACATTGGTGAAAAAGTCATTCAACCTCTCGGCGAGGAATATACTTCTCAGTTTTACTTGAATCCATAAAACCATTTATACGATCCACAAAATTGTCAACTAGGGTATCTATAGTATCATCATTTCCAAAAATAGTATTCCAATTTTCTTTTTCCGATTTTTCAGCAATTAGTTTGTAGTTGTATGCAATTTTAACGTTATTTGTAGGCCTGTTTCTATGTGAAGTGGTTTCAGGATTTTTCTCATTACCCAAGTGTAATAGTACAGAATAATGATCAGTTATTGTTGTTTTGAAAATATTTCCAAAAATATAGTTGAATTTGCTGTTATTTTTGAAAAATATGTGATCTATGCACGATTCAGTTGTGGTCGAGACTCTAGTACTCCCATTTATATAAGACTTATAACCTCTGCTCAGTAAAATATGCAGGTATTCCTGAACCTGTGTGCTAGTTGATTGAATATTAATATTTATATCACCAACCATGCAAACAGTTATTGAATTAGGTATATTATCGAGGAAGTTATTTAGACTGCTGATAAAATTCTCAGTGTTTTGATTTCTAGGTGATCTATAAATTCCTATAATTCTAAAAATTTTTTCATCCGACATTTTCAATTCCAAGCACAAAGAGTTGGCATCAACTATGTTACAGGCAATCTCACAGACATCAATATTATCTCTAACATAAATGCACAGACCGTCGCATTTGTTCATCTTTGAGCATTTATTTACTTCGGTGAAACCTGAGATCTTGTAAGTGAATGGCATGTTCTCGGTATGCCAAGTTTCGGTTAGAACAATTACATGTATATCAGTTTTTAAGCTGTTTATACAACAAATGAGCTGGTTGAAATTTGCATGGAGGCTACGGATATTAGTTGAAAAAATATTTAAAAATTCAACATTTTTTCCATTTATGGAAGGAACAAAATTAATGTAGTCATCGATTTCTGGAGTGAAGTTATCAGTTTCCAGTGATGTAAGGATTTCATCGATATCAGCCATGATCAATTTTGTTAGTATTAGCTTCTCCTTTCAACAACCTTTCTCGATTCCATGACAAAAGCTCTTCTCCTGTCCTGTCCTTCACTCTATCAATTATGTCCTGAACTGCATCATTGTAGCCTGTTGTTAGATACCTGAAACTTTCTGTATGCCTGGATATTGCAACAATAGCATGCGGCACACTGTTATAAATTGTATTGTCTCTTGTGTCAATTCTCACTAATACTACATCCTTTGATGTGAGCCCCTGTGCTTCGTGAATTGTGTTAATTCTTTGAGACTTATATTTTTTCATTGAATCACTTAGAATTTGTTTCTCTTTTTGCGTAAATGTCAGTATCAGAGTATCTTCCTTTAGCTGATGAGTTTCGCCGTTTTTGAAAGTTGGAAGTATAGATTTTATTTGGGGGTTTTTTGTGCTGATTTCGTGGTAGAATGATTGAAGGGCAAAACAGACATCTACAGGACACCGCTTAGTCATTGTTATATATTCCTCAGGCTCACAGAAATCTGAAATTTTGTTCCACTTGGTAACTACTGGAGATCTTTCTATGTAAGGTATCTGGTTGGAGTCACCTACTACTATAATTTCCGTTGCTCCACTCAATTCTGCAATAAATCCGATGTATCCCGCATGCATCATTAGTCCCTCATCAATGTAAACTTTTTCATATTTTTTGCCCGAATTATTAATTATGTAGGATGCTACTGTCCTATAATCTAATTTAAGCTGGATAGATAAGTTCTCTTTTGTGTAACGTCTTGAGACTGATTCTCTTATATCTTTAATGCTTGCTCTAGTTTGAGTTAATACTAGATCTTTTCCTGGCGTGTGTTCTCTTATGATATATGTAGATTTTCCACAGCCAGGTACTCCTTCTATCCAACTGACTTGTGGGAATAGAGGCTTGTTGATGTGTATTTTATTTATTTTAGTTATTAGCTCGCCATCCAGCATAAGTTCTGTATCTTTAGTGACTAATATGTATTTTTCAGTGGTTTTGAACTTATTTTCGGCTTCTAGGAATTCAACATATTTGCCTCCTTCTTCTAGACTATACCCCATTCTGTAAAAAGTGTTTGTTTTGAATAAAAATTTCTTCATATCATTATCAAATATGTTCATATTTTTTCTCTTCACAGCATCAATTGTTTTGTTCGTTACGTCTTTGTATATACTATTGAGAACTTCTTTATATATTTTAGCATTTTCAGCATCCGCCTTTTCAAGGAGATTACGCAGGTCTATCATTGTATTAATATATCTTTCGTACTTTGATATACCCTCAAAAAAACCAGCAGGATACTCAGTATCGCTGTTATTAAATTGACTGGGTATTTCCAAGTAATCAATATTTCTAATCCCTTGATTATAAAATACAAAGCGAAGGGCTTCATTTTCAAGGACAGAACTCAGCATACTTATTGACGGTATATTATCTTGAATTGAATAGTTAAAAATATCAATTCCTATTACTAAAGGGTAATTATCCAAACTCCACCTGTTAAGTAGAGCAAGCATATTATTAAATCTTAGTTGAGCTTGTTTGCTTGTTTCTACAATGAATACAGGACAGTGAGATTCTACAGAAAAGGCCTTAACATATTTTACCTCAGTGTTAGGAAGTTGTAACCATTCGTTAAAATCAATTTTGGAGCATTGTAAGAATTTTGAAAGCCCCTTAGATAACATCATGCTGTCTCCTTCTTTACATGCAAACGAGATAACTAAATCTACATATTCACCATAATTATAAACAAGATTGATTCTACTTTTTGGGGTTTTAACAGTCATGTTGAACATTTTAAATGTATCTAGTGTTTCACATATATTCTTATTGGTAATATTATTTTGTGTAACAATAGAAACTTTCTGTTTACTGAAGTGTTGCAAGGCACCGAGAAAAATCTTTTTAATACCCATAGTCGGTCTTTTCAACAACCTTCCTCAGCGCCTTTTCATACTCCGGACAGTTTTTGTCACTTACTTTGTGGTTAGCTGGATTGTTACGTTTTTTACAGTTTATACATACTGGTTGTTTATTTAGATTTGGACACGACTTGATATCATGATTGGTCTCTGCACAGTGGCTGCATGTGTTGTGTTCCTGGGAACAGAAACGTCCGATGTGGCCAAGTCCATTGCATTTGAAACACCTACTTACTGATACAAAGTCTTTTACATTGCTTGATGACCAGTCTATAAATACTCTTCTCATATTTTTTAATTTATTTCTAATATCTGCTGCGCATTCTACAACCCAGTTAACCTGCTTCCTATCTTTTGGGCCTATCTTGAAAATTGGTTTAAAAGAATTTCTGAATTTCTCAAGTGAAATATAATCTTGAAAGTTCCTATTGAAAATATCGCTAACTATTTCTTCTTGACTCCACTCGGCAGGGACATTGTATATTACCAATTTAGGTTTAATTTTAGGTGGCTCACTTACCTCGAATTTAGCATCTTGTAGCGTAGAATCGCTAAAAATTTTATTTTTATCTACACTAGAGTCCATCACAAGAAGTACTCCTCCGCCATTCACATTGATTGCTTTTTTAACTTTCAAAGAGTTCTCGATAGACATAGTTTTTTTAATAACTTTTTTCAGGTTCTCGCTGGTCTGTTTTTCCGTTCCCTGGATCTCCTTCGGCTTTATTAGGATAGTCTTATCCTTAGGAACCGGCCGGCTCCTCTGCTCACTGGATTTCTCCTTTGTTTCTCCTGGCTTCTTTTCTTCTTTCTTCTTGGGTAGTTGGACCATCTCGGCGTAGCTAGGCTTCTTGATTGGAGTTGAAACTATCAGACTTGATGAAAGCTTCTCAATTTGTTTTTCAATCATGTTAAGTCTTTCATCTACCTTTGTATTTTGCGCGTTTCCCTCACTGCTCACTTCGGTTTTCCCTGCGATTACTGCAAGATCCTCACAAAGCCCAAGAAATTCTTTATAGTCTGCTTGACATATTTTTTTCTTATCGTACAGATTTACGTGCCGCGAACATGAGCAATTCACTTTTAATCAGCTGATGCCAAGCTTTTTATATCTATATCTTATACCGTTTCTGTAAAAATGCAGATATAGTCAGCTGATTAAAGTGAATTGCTCATGTTCGCTGCGCGTATATCTGTACGCACCTTTAAGGACACATGGAATAATGAAAGAAGTCTTTATTCCATGGTGTACTATAATATGAAATATCATTTAATTATGTCTACATATATGGTTATCTGTGGATGCTATTCTTGAATAATTTTGTTAAACATGTAATGTAAATATTAATAAAAATAGAAATCTAAGCACCCTTTTGAAAATTGTTCACTCACAACATATTTCGGCTATATGATGTCATTTCGACTTGAAAATCCTATTATATTAAGCGAGCAATTTCTGTATTTATAAATCTGGTTATTTTTATATCTGGTTATTTATGTTCAACGGATCCCGAAAACGGCTCTAACGATTTTCACGAAATTTGGAACATACTAGGTTTATGATATAAAAATTCAATTGCACTAGGTCTCATCCTTGGGAAAACTTTCTGAACGACATTAAAAGGATAATTCATCCTTGGCTGAAACAGCTGTGGATAGTAAAAAAGTGAGTATGTGAAAAATCAAAATATCGCATCCCCGAAATTCATAAGATGACATATAGCCAGCTGTGAAATATAAACACGATCATTTTAGAGAATTGTGTTCTGTTTATCAATAAATAAAAATAACGAGCGAAGCTCGGTGCCCCGATATTGGCATATTATAGGCGAAACATGTTATAAACCATTTTAAAAAGGGTACCAAAGCTCCATTTATACCAAAGTTATCAACAAAATGTTTATTTCTCCGTCCTTACCGTATAGATTCTATTAGATTGAACATAATTTATCATACACATGATGAACATATGTGTTTGTCAAGTTCCGTTCAATCTTATAGAATCTATAAGGACGGAGAAAAAACATTTTGTTGATAACTTTGGTGTAAACGCTGCTTTAAGCTGCGTTTAAAACTTAAAGCAGCGTTCACACCAAAGTTATTAACAACATTTTTATTTTTCCGTCCTTATAGATTCTATTAGATTGAACGGAACTCAACAAACACATATGCACATCATGTGTATGATAAGTTATGTTCAATCTAATAGAATCTATACGGTAAGGACGGAGAAATAAACATTTTGTTAATAATTTTGGTGAAAACGCAGCTTTAGATTTATATTTTTATTTATATTCAAGATTAGCCCTTCGGAAAAATGGCAATTTGTTGAACATCTTATGTACACATGGAATAATGGAAATAGTCTTTATTTCATTGTCTTATTTATGAAATCTTATTCAATTATGTTGACATATCTGGCTATAAGTGGAATCACTGTAGTTAGAAAATCGATCAGTCATTTTATGTACAAATGAAACTGTATGATACATTTTCACGATAATCTATAATACTGTATAATAGAGTAAAGAATTGTCCCCCTCAAACTCAATATTTTACTAATTTTAGGTGTCTGATCTGATACAGAGGGGTGGAATTATTAAATCACTTTTCTGTTATTAAATGGTACAACGAGCAGTCAAATTTCTGAAGTCAATTAATTTATTCACTTACTAATAGCAATAATATCGAGTGACCTGGCTGGCTCAGGTCTGGTGTCAAAGTTTTCAGGTCGCAACTGATAAATACTACACTTTGGCTCAACTCACACTTACGCGACTCAGGTCGAGAAGAGACTCGACTCTAGTCGAGAGCATGTGTTTCTAAATGGTGACACTCAGTCCAGTCGATTCTAGTCTCTGCGACGTCTCCATTTTTGAAAACACAAGCTCTCGACTAGAGTTGAGTCTCTTCTCGACCTGAGTCGCGTAAGTGTGAGTTGAGCCTTGCTGTGACAATGGGATCTTTCAGTAGGTCCTGACCTGCAGGTTGTTCTATTTAATAACAAAAAAGTGATTTTATAGTAAGCAGTTCATGATGGATAACAACAATGAAGAATGGAATAAATTATTAATTCTGATAAACAGGAAATTTCAATAAATGCACATCGAACTAGCGTTATACAGACCTATGACAAGATGACAACTACAGTTTCCAATCCTCACTTTTAAGATCATAATTAGGAAAATAAATTAGGGCGAGGAACATTTTGGGCTTATCCTGTTGATTTCTTCCCAATCATTAATTGGATGTTGTAATTGTTGAATGAATAAAATAATAATACTTGTAACCCCTGTCTGAAACCGTTCACTAGGCTATATAAACTCATACAAAATAAATAAGACTGTAAATAGAAAAAGTAATTTAAAATATATATTTTATTTTTCACGTTATATTTTGTAAATAACTAGCTGTTCACTTCAAGTACAATACTCATAAAGCACTGTAAATTCTCATTTAATTCACATCTAATGTATAATGTTTATTAGATGATTTTCATATCGAAGTACTGTAATGCTAATGAAACTAATCAATAAATTTTTCTTGAATAATAAAACTACGCTGATAAAGCATTAATTTTGGCACATGTTGAGTTAGAAAATCGATCAGTCATTTTATGTACAAATGAAACTGTATGATACATTTTCACGATAATCTATAATACTGTATAATAGAGTAAAGAATTGTCCCCCTCAAACTCAATATTTTACTAATTTTAGGTGTCTGATCTGATACAGAGGGGTGGAATTATTAAATCACTTTTCTGTTATTAAATGGTACAACGAGCAGTCAAATTTCTGAAGTCAATTAATTTATTCACTTACTAATAGCAATAATATCGAGTGACCTGGCTGGCTCAGGTCTGGTGTCAAAGTTTTCAGGTCGCAACTGATAAATACTACACTTTGGCTCAACCCACACTTACGCGACTCAGGTCGAGAAGAGACTCGACTCTAGTCGAGAGCATGTGTTTCTAAATGGTGACACTCAGTCCAGTCGATTCTAGTCTCTGCGACGTCTCCATTTTTGAAAACACAAGCTCTCGACTAGAGTTGAGTCTCTTCTCGACCTGAGTCGCGTAAGTGTGAGTTGAGCCTTGCTGTGACAATGGGATCTTTCAGTAGGTCCTGACCTGCAGGTTGTTCTATTTAATAACAAAAAAGTGATTTTATAGTAAGCAGTTCATGATGGATAACAACAATGGAATAAATTATTAATTCTGATAAACAGGAAATTTCAATAAATGCACATCGAACTAGCGTTATACAGACCTATGACAAGATGACAACTACAGTTTCCAATCCTCACTTTTTAAGATCATAATTAGGAAAATAAATTAGGGCGAGGAACATTTTGGGCTTATCCTGTTGATTTCTTCCCAATCATTAATTGGATGTTGTAATTGTTGAATGAATAAAATAATAATACTTGTAACCCCTGTCTGAAACCGTTCACTAGGCTATATAAACTCATACAAAATAAATAAGACTGTAAATAGAAAAAGTAATTTAAAATATATATTTTATTTTTCACGTTATATTTTGTAAATAACTAGCTGTTCACTTCAAGTACAATACTCATAAAGCACTGTAAATTCTCATTTAATTCACATCTAATGTATAATGTTTATTAGATGATTTTCATATCGAAGTACTGTAATGCTAATGAAACTAATCAATATTTTTCTTGAATAATAAAACTACGCTGATAAAGCATTAATTTTGGCACATGTTGAGTTATAAGACGATTTTCACAAAGCATAATATCAAAGTACTGAAATGCTAGTGAAACTAATCAATATTTTTCTTGAATAATAAAATTACGCTGATAAAGCATTAATTTTGGCACATGTTAAACAATCAGGTTATATTGATTGTTGATACCTCTGTTTTGGATGGATAGATAATTTTGTTCCAAAAATGATATTTTTGAAATGTAATATGTTGTTTTAATATTGTCAATTGGATTTATTTCAACCCTGTTCCTCTTATCATTTTTAGTTGCATGTTTCCTGGAATATACAGATAGATTCCATACAGAGTCTATAGTGGAAGTCCACGTTATAATGGTAGTAGTACCGTATTTAACATATTGTTGTTTTTATCTTTGTCTAGCATTCGACAAAGCAGATAGCGCTTTCCTTTTCTACCTCTGCAACTTTGCCATATCGTTTTTTAACAATGTAGAAATATAATTGATTAAAATATTCAATCTCAATTATAAAAATCTATTATCTATGCATCAAAAATTTATTTTCTTGACGAATAAAATAATGTATCCTATGAATTACATCTTGTAATTCATCACTCTACATATTACTCTAAAAAGTTTATATTAAAATAAGATATACCAGTATCGGCTATCCTTTATAGAAGGCAGTGGCAAGGCAGAAAATCGGCAATCATGTTCTCCTATCTCTCTCTCCGCTGTCCGTGGACCTCACTGAAGTATTCTTACTATAGAATTATCTGACTCTACAAACAAAACATTTATTAAGAATGTGTCAAATGCAATAGATTTTAAAATACAAGGTGCGGCAGTCAATCGGGCGATTTTGCAACAGCGCTTGTGTTCGTTTGGCTGGAGTGGGGAGAACGATGTGAGAACGCCCATCGTGTGGAAAACTTCAAAGCATTTTAGTAGCAATGGAGTAGTGGACAGGAGCACAGCGTGCTTATGCCGTAAAAGCATTTTATAAAAACGGGGACAGCTATGTGATCGCTCAGCGTGAATTTAGAAGAGAGTTCGAGATTCATCGTAATAATGCTGTTCCATCAGCCAATGCCATAAAGACCTGGGCTCGTAACTTTGAGGCAACTGGTTCTACAGTGAAGAAGAGAGGGGGTAGTGCAAAAAAAGTGCGTACACCAGAGATATAGCGGTAGTTAGAGAGGCCTTTGAACGGAGTCCACGCCGCTTTTTCATCATTCTGTGGCACTTGGGCTTTCAGACCGCAGCGTTCGACGAATCTTACATCAAGATCTTCATTTCCATGCGTACAAAATTCAAATTGTTCATGCATTACAGGACCAAGACCATGGAAACAGACTTCAATTTTGTGAGACACTTCTGCAGTTGATTAATGGAAACCAGAATCTTATTAACAACTTACTGATGAGCGACGAAGCACATTTCCATTTGTCAGGATACGTTAACAAGCAAAATTTCCGCTATTGGTCAGACGCAAACATGTACGAAATCCACGAGAAACCAGTCCATAGCTTGAAAGTTACTGTATGGTGTGCGATATCCTCTTTTGCAATTATTGGTCCCTACTTCTTTGAAGATGAGAGGGAAAGGGCTGCAACTGTGACAGGGGAACGCTATGTCCAAATGTTGCAGAATTTCTTAGCTCCTGCAATTGCTCATCTTCCTGTGAACGAAGACACGTTCTTCCAACAAGATGGGGCTACCAGTCGCACTGCAAGAAAGTCCATGGCAACTGTAAGGAACATGTTTCCCAATCATGTAATCTCGAGACATGGGGATATCGGATGGCCGGCCAGATCCCCCGATCTTTCAGCCTGCGATTTTTTTCTGTGGGGCTACTTAAAAGGAAAAGTGTTTATGTCTCCAGCACCACACACAATTCAGGAGTTGAAAAATCGAATTCAGAATGAAATTGAACAAATTCCAGTGGAGATGCTGCAACGTGTAATGAGCGATGTTAGCAGAAGACTTACTGAGTGCATACATAGGAATGGTGGACATCTGACAGATGTTATTTTTCGAAAATAAGACTTTTCTTTTCTATTTTTTTAGTTTTTTGAGTTTTTAAACTAAATGCTACTACCTTTACTCTGTATTTTTGTATGTTTCATGTCAATAAATCTAATCATTCACTCTTAATAACGCTTTTAAAATCGCCCGATTGACTGCCGCACTCTGTATTAGCCTATTGATTATAAGTATGTTCTTCCTTACGAAATGCTGTCAGTTTAAATTAAAAGTTGAAACATATTACGTATGGAAAATAAATGTTAAGAAGACTATTTAAGGATACAAGGAATATCATTAGATTCGCAAATGTCTTCTAATATTTTAAGGATAATGGGGGTTGAAAATGAAACTCACACAATCAACTATGTGCATATATTTTCGAAGCAAATACATAATATGTGCTACATACCATATTCATGTACTGTACCGTCTAGTCTATTGAATATAGAAATGTTACATTTTTCGACTAGATCGGTCTTCTAAATGTTTTATAATAATTTTGTTCGATTACACAACAGTTCTCTAACATAAATACATTTTCAGTAAAAAATACAACCGTCTACGATTTTACTGCTCTCCCCTAATTATACATTCTAAGTATAATTTTTAGTTGATTAGTTTGTCACAAATTTCTACTGAATATGATTTTGTTGTGATTATATGATCTTGGAGATTTAATCAAGTTAATGGGATCTCAAAAATAATACTGATTGTTGTGATTAATATTATTTTTTAAAATTCAATTAAAAGAAACTTAGTCTCATCTTTTCATGGAGTTATGTCAGTCCTCTCAATTGATTGAATATGGGTGTCATCAATGAATAACGTACATTCTATAATAATTATATAATTTTATTACCACCAGTGTACCGGTATGTATAATTCATAAGGAATTATCTGTTTAATGGAAGGATTTATAAGTCCTATCAGTTTCTTCAATGATGAGCTCAAAATTGAAACTGTTTTAATCTTTATTCAGTTATTAATGGAATCTAAGTTATTTTGAAGTTGCTATGAATTAGTCTGAATATGATCCTTTACATTTTCATTTAGCTGGATTTTACAGAATACCGCATTTTATTATAGTTACATTTTTATAATAATTCAATCATATCATTGATGCTATTTGAACAATCTTTTTTCCATATTTCTTGTTTCTTCCTTGGAAAAATATAATACACTAGGGGCCGCTTGCACAAAAGTCTGTTAAATTTCAACCGTGATTGATTCCACAAGAACCAATCAGAGATGCCGTCCTATCAAAAAGGCCTTCTCTGATTAGTTCCTATGAAATTAATTACTGTTTAAATTTAACCGGGCCTATGAGGAAGAATGGTGGAACAAGAATTATAACGTTGAGCGATCAAGTCACCATATTAAACAGACAGATCTATTTGAGGTTATGTTTATATTATTTTTCAATGATGTTCTAGTCTGTTTGGTAGAGGCTTTTTTAAAGGATTTTAGTGAATTTTCAGTACCTATACTTAAATTCAATAAAATATGTTGCATTAGGAGGTCATGAGAGGTCGGTGAGAAATGTGCCTTTAATGTTTCATGATAAAGCATCATGTGTAAATTAGTGGTTATGAACTCAATATTTCCAGTACCGGTATTACAATTTACCATGTTTTTTGGTTCTATTTAAGTTTTTTGTTTAGTTGCATTCAATTCAATGAATATTTTATACCTGAAAAATTGTTTCTATTTGATATAACCTTCTAATTATTGGATAGAAGGTCCAAACTTTCAGGTATTCTATGACGCTCTTGGTTTGTATGCATTTCAGGTTTTGAGGGTCAAATTATCATTGGATATAATTAATTGAGGAATATTTATATTCTATATGAATGGAATGTTCACAAAGGAATAATGTTAGTATATTTATAACTATTCTCTTGTCAGTAAAATAATGCAACTCATTGGTTTGGGAACATGAGGGTCACGGTCACGGATGTGCCTCAAAACGCTCAACGTGTAAAGTCTGTAAAGGAATTGAAATATAATATATTTAACAACATATCTATCAGATAAATTTTATTCACATTAGGGTAGATAGGGGCCTACTCATAGTTAGTTACTGAATGTATCATTGAAATACATTTATTGTATGTTATTATAGGCCTACGGTACTCAAGATAAACAGAGCTAGGTACTTCATTTTACTTTTATCTGGAATCATAAATGCGTGTATCCTTCAGTTTACCTATAGTTCTGAAATCAATATTTTAAATGCATTGAAGCCTTGAGGTTTACCAATATTTCTCGCCAATTCAATCCGAAATCAATAGATAAAATATTATCTGATATAGATAAATTTCGCTCTTTTTAGATAGGAGAAGAGAAACCTTATTTTGTTCTCTCTAATTAATATTTTTTCTGTGTCTCACCTTAAACTCTATCATTTCTCGATAATGTCCTAATAATACTGTTTTACAATTCCATTTATTTAACAGATTACATCTTTTTTCCTTCATAATTTATCCTTCAACTCTTCGTTCACATTAATGACAATATTACAATAGACTATCTGGTAGTAAACAATATGGATTGAAATCTATATCACATACACAATTCCATTTAGGCCAATATTATAATGACTGGATACTGTTGTTATGAATAATTTTCGAATAAATTTTATCCACGAAAATACATCGAATATCCTTTGGAGTTAGTTTTAGCAGAAAAATAAATATCATGCGGAAATCAACTAACATTAAAATGCTGATTACTCGTGTAGATATTTTGCTGTACTAAGATTACTGTAACAGATTGTAAAAAATATTCTGTTCTAAGATCACAACAATTGACAAAATATACATCCAATATATAAGAATAAAGTAATTGGAATATCTATTAGTTTTGGAAAATTGACTACATACATATACGATCACATGAAAAGCGTTCAATGTATTACAACAATATTTAATTATGAGTATTATTGATAGATAAACGAAATCAGTTTTTGTAGGTATTATAACGCTGAATGAGACAATGATTACATTATTTATTACAGTATTGACGTTATTTTTCAAGAAGTACATACTTGTATATACATAAATATTATGGAAATTGTATAGTGATGCGACCATTGTTCATACATCATAGAAACTTACGCAAACAATTAATTATCAAGATGTCTTTAAAGCTTTAGAGAGGGCTTTCCACAATACAGCTGAGCATTATTAATCTTGGTATACATTGACATTGACATATTGACTGCAAGGACTTGTAATAAACTGACACTGAATATTATTATTAAACACAGATTATTTGAAAACACATTTAGATACGTCTTCACATTGACAAGCTTTACAGTTGGATGCTTTGAGTAAGTTAACATTGAGTACACTTAGAAGGAAGATTCATGTTGAAAACATGAAACAAGTTTTAAATTTATACACTATATATTATCAGAGAGGTGATTTGCTACAATGAATCAGAGGAAAATGAGCAGTTTACCTATTTAAATTTTCCACATATTTGACAAGAAATGATAAATTCTTGGTGAGTAAGCAGCTCACCTTATAATTTACGCTATTATTTTATTGGTCAACTAAAATTTTTCTTGTTAGAAACTCTATTTTCATTTGTTTTTTTATCTCAATTCCTTCTCCCTCTCCTTCAAAAAATGAGCAGGGAACTTATATTCGAATTTTTCACATATTTGACTAGAGATGATTTATTGTTAGTAAACAATAACTTACCTTATGATTCAGGATATTATTTTATTGGTCAACTAAAATTTTCCTTGTCAGAATCTCTATTTTCATTTGTTTTTTTATCTTAACTCCTTCTTCTTTTCCTTCGAAATATATGACATTTCTTCCTATCAACGTTTAAGATTTCCATCCTTCTCCATTTAACATTTTGCATTAACATGTCCCTTTTAAATTCGGCCTTCACTATACTTCTTACTACAGTATTTAAAGAATTTATTTTTTATGAGCTCATTGAATCAATTTTTGATAACTACTGGGAGAGAATATGATCATTATCAATGTTTTTATAATTTGTGAGAAGAGTGAGAATATTTTTACATGAAACTGTAACTGTTTTTTTGAAAGTTAATTTCCAATTTCTTCAATAATTCAGTAATAATATCCCATTCTCTGAGATAATATAATCATTATCAATGTTTTTATAATATCTTGAATATGATCATTATCATTCTTTGATCATTTCTGAGTGAAAATATCTTGAGAATATTTTTACATAAATTTGAAACTGTTTTTTTTTAAGTTAATTTCCAATTTCTTCAATAATTCAGTAATAATATCCCATTCTCTGAGATAATATAATCATTATCAATGTTTATATAATTTTTTCTGAGTGAGAATATTTTTAATATCTAAGAATATGGCCATTATCAATTTCTGATTATTTCTGAGTGAGAATATTTTTCTACATAAAACTGAAACTGTTTTTTGAATGTTAATTCCTAATTTCTTCAATGATTCAGTAATCATCTTCAATTTCTGAAGATGTTTGTGTATTACCCCCTACCTTCCTTACCCCCAATATTCCAACATTACATTCATGAGATAGGCTACATCAATGTAATCAGAATGTATGCATATAAACTTTATGTTTATATAAACTGTATTTAAGCTTATAAACTTTAGATTCACCTCCATTATTCTATCAATCTAGTTGCTCATTTCCCTCTGATTCAGGTAGTTGATAGAAATTAGAATACAATTGTTATTCTTATAGTAATCAAGCATTAAATGCAGAAATAATTGATATTTTAATTGAATCGATTGCAGTCATATATTGTTGGCATTCTCATTCTTCTTCAAGGAAGATTTTCTCCACTTCAATCTTCAGTGTTTCGAGTTTTGTTCTGGAAAAAAATGTTGAAAGATTAATAAAATAGTAGTTAATCAGGGAAGTAAGACAGAAATACAAATTAGTGAATCAAATTTGAATAGTAAGGCCCGGTTGCACAACAGCCGGTTAAATTTTAACCGTGATTAATTTCACGAGAACCAATCAGAGAAACCGTCTTTTCAAAAACGCCTTCTCTGATTGGTTCTCGTGAAATTAATCACGGTTAAAATTTAGCCGGCTGTTGTGCAACCGGGCCTATGTGTACCCATAGTACCTCCATCCTCTAATACTATTTTTTTTTGTAATGGTGTTATCATAAAAGTGTTGTAAGTAGCCGACATGATAGTTCGTGAAATATCATAACTAGTAGTTCTGTGAACAGTAGACCTCACGCAGTATTCTCATCCACAAGTACCTGATTGAAACTATAGACCTTATGGAAATACAGCAATAGACTGGCTTCTCCACACATCTGTGTAATCACTTGTCAGCTGATTTATGATGAATAATTCTATAGTCTGATTTTTACTCTAATATTGGCGTATAAAGGAGGCTCCTTTTTCCTTTCATATTATCCTTGAAATGCAAAATTTCCAAAAACCTTGTATATAAGTCGACGCGCAATTAAAAAAAGAACATACCTGTCAAATTTCATGAAAATCTATTACCGCGTTTCGCCGTAAATGCGCAACATAAAAACATATAAACATTTAAACATTAAGAGAAATGCCAAACCGTCGACTTGAATCTTAGACCTCACTTCGCTCGGTCAATTACTCCAGTATTCAAGAAATAACACTGAGTTACTGCTCATAACTCAGTTCTGCATAGAAATTGGTCAAACATATAGTAGGTCCACTAATAACAAGTTTATTCATGAAAATTTAGACTTTTTGAATAATAATTAAGTTACTGTTCTAGATTTTTTAATTTTACACTCTAATAGTATCTATTTGATTCACAATTTGCTTGTTTATCTGAGTATTGAAGAGCGTAAATTGTATTTTGAAAAGTGAAAGTGACATATCCAACATTTTGATTTGGACAGTATAGTATAAATTGGAGATGGGACAGTTTTGGGCATGAGCCTGTTGTGCCTCTACTCATGTTAAGTTTTTGTACACAATGTGATAAAAATAAATAAACAAATTAGAATAAAATTTGATTAAATTTTATTCATGGATGTTTGTTTTATTACATAGAACATGGCATCTACATGATATAGTCTCATTATAAATTATTCTATAATCTAGGAGTTGTAACTGACCTTTCTGTTGTTTACTGCTCTTGGACTTCTCTGACTTTTCCGGCTTATCTGATTGAGTTTCAGTCTTTTCCTTGTCAGGGCTGTCTTTGCTTTCAGATTTCCCTGCTAAATAGAGGAAATTATCTAAAATATTCAGTCAGAAATTATTGGGTATATCACGTAAATTCATTACAAGATAAAAACACTTTAATTCCATGGGCTACTTTTATACAAATTAATAAAAACAATATAAAAACCTTGTAGTACCCTTTATTGTTATAAACTTTAAAATAGTTCAACGACTAGTTCCGACACTAACTTACGTTATTTTCAACTTGAAAGTATTTTAAAGTTTTTAATAATAAGGGTACTACAAGGGTTTCATTACAAGATGTATGCGATTGTAGGTTTTTGGAGGTCATTGAATGAAGGCAAAAAATTTCAAAAATAATTAAACCAATGAATGAAGTCAGAAAATGATAAATGATAATTATTTAACGAAAATCCAAAGCTGAATGCAGTACAGTAAATCACCCCGAAGACTTCTGCTACTGCAAATATTGACAACAGGGTTAACAGCTATAGTGAGGTCCACGTTATAATGGCAGTGTTTGATTAGCAATGGTATTGCTATCCTTGTCTATCATTCAACAAAGGGGATAGCGCTATCAATGAGAGATACCATCAAAAAATTATTTGCCATCCCGGGAATCAGGTTACATTCAAACTCACCCTAGGGTGAGCATACCTGACTAGCAATTAGGAGGTACCGGGTTCGATTCCAGGGCTGGCAAATAAATCTTGGATAGTAGCTCTCATGATTTCCATCAAGCTGTTAACTCTGTTGTCAATATTTGCAGCAGCATAAGTCTTCTGGGTGGTTTACAGCATTAAACTTTGAATTTACGTTCAATAATAATTATTTATCGATTAGCATTTGAATAAATTCAATTCTCCATCAATTGCCGTTTGTAAAATCTCATAGATATTGCAATTATCGATGGATTATCTGAAATATTACTTCGGAAAGCAAGTATTTTATATAAATTTATTAGATGTAGATGTATGCAATCGTAGTTTAAATTACAGTAATGGAAGAAGCAATATAATAGTATTTATTAATTATTATTAAACGAAATTCCAATTAAATGCTGTGAATCACCCCGAAGACTTCTGCTACTGCAAATATTGACAACTGGGTAAACAGCTAGATGGAAATGATGAGAGCTACACACTATACAAAAATTATTTGTCAGCCCGGGAATCGAACCCAGTACCTCCTAATTGCCGGTCAGGAATGCTTACCCTTACACCAAACTGACAACCTCTGGATAGCAGCGCTCATTTCATACAATTTATTGTATAAATATTTTATATATTTATTTGTTAGTTTTCACTTTTAAAGCAGAAGCTGTTCAAGTACAAGCCCCATTTATTCAATTTGTAATTTTAATTGAAATGAAATTGTAGATGGATATTCTATAATATAATAGAGGAAAGAATTTGCTTATACAGGTACTGGATAGGAAATTCATGAATGACATATCATCACGTCTGAACAACAAAACTGATTAACTTGAGATTTTGCATAAAGATTATTAATTAAACTTGAATTTTAAAAAACACTTTTGAAGTAAAAATGCACTTACTTTTGTAGTGACGATCGTTTCGACCCGACCTGTTGTTGGTCATCAGACTGTGGGAATTTACTCAGATGACAAGGCTATGTGTGGTAAGGGATGAAGGTTGTGGAATAGGTTGTTGTGGGGGTTGGGTTGGTGGATACTTAGTGAGGCGGTAATTTTGAACACTGTGGATTATTTTGTCAAAGAGTGTGTGGGAAGAGAAATTTATTTGATCATTTAGGAGACTGTTGGGAAACTGATTTGTGTGGTTGTAAATTTCGTATTGTTCCAATACATTGAGTTTTCTGCTTTTTTGTGAGATATGGAGGATTTCAAGATTGGTGGCGATGTCGGTGTATGTGTGGTCTGTTGATATAATATGGTCAGCAAAGTTTGAGTGGCTATGTGGTTTATTAATGTGCTCAATGTGTTCTTTGTATCTTGTCTGAAAGTCACGTCCAGTCTGTCCGATATACAGTTTACTACAATCATTACATTTCAATTTGTAGATGCCTGGTTGCTCAAATCTCTGTTTGTTTGTTTGGTAATTTTGAAAATTTTTTCTCAGTGAATTTGTTGTTTTAAAGGCAATTCTGTATTTGAGTTACTTAAAAGATGATGCTACTTTCTGTGATTTTTTGTTGTAGTATGTGAGTGTGATGAATTTTTGGTCATTTTCCATATTATTCTTGGTTGATGATTTTGTTCACACAAAATCATCAACCAAGATGATTTGTTCTCCACAAAATGAGAACAATTTATAATGAATAAATTCAAGATTTCAGTAGGTCAAATTTCAGTTTTCCTATTGGAAAAGTTTTTAATTGGACCCTTGGTGAGTGCTAGTCATAAATAAATTATTCAGTACTATTCCACCCACCTTTTTGTTTATTCTTGCTTTTGTCAGGAGGAATATCGGACCTCTCTTTCTCAGGACTGTCCTTGCTCTCAGATTTGCCTGAAAAATTCATCAAGAATGATTAGTATGCTAGTTATCTACCAAACTCTGTTTAAATTTGCCTGGAGAAAATCGTTGATCACATAATTAGAAAATCTAGATACCGTATTCATTTAGTTATTCGTATTATTTTAAGATCTGTATCATTCATTTCTATGGTTTATGATCTTCTTTTCATATCGTATTATTCAAAATAATATCACTAAACTTAGTTATAGCATAGAGAAACAATAGCATAAGTAGATATCCCATGATATAGGGCGTTTATGTCGCAACTTTTACTGTTATCTCAAGCTGATAGTCCACGTAGTTCTTTCCTGTGAAGCATTATGACGCTGGTAGTCTCTCATGTTGTGCCGTTCATACACTCTTATCCGGTCAAAACAGTAAAAATCGACAGTAATCGGCTTGAGATAACAGTAAAAATTGAGGCATGAACGCCCTGTACCATGGGATATCTACTTACGTAGATATTTGTTTCTCTATGGTTATAGTTATAGTTACATACTGGTCGCCAGATCTGGTTCTATATTGTCTTATTTCTTTAGGGCTACTTTTAATATAAATAAAAATATAAATCTCAGTACCCTTTTCAGCATTATTTAGTCACAACATGGTTCGGACATTAATGCAATTTTATTACATGGTTCTATATCTATATTCTAGGCTATGCCCATAAAAAATTATCAACTATAATATATCCTTTGATATTTGAGTTCTTAACCCTAAAGAGACACACTGGGGTGTTCCACACCCCAGGGATTTTTTTTCGGTTCTGCAGTTGACAATATCAAACAGATGGAAATTTTTGTCCAGTCTAAATTAGGTTTGTAGTATTGTCAACTACTCTCCACCACTTCCAGTCAGTAATAGCATTCTACAAGGTCACCAGCTCATCTTGTTCTTCGTTTGGGGTGTCTAACATCCCAGAGTGTCTTTTACGTAGGACTTTTAACAAACACTTTTATTACAAAGATTTACTTGTATTGTCACTACGAGTGTGGTATGGGATGATGATGGATCAGATTGGAATAAATGCTATGATTCTCTATAACTTGAGATTTGAAACAATAAAATGAAGAGACGTGAGTTTTTGATGAAGTTGTCATTGGCAATGATCAAGCCATTCGTTCAAACCGGATTTGGAGCTCCGTGTTGTAGGCCTAAGTGTTTTAGGCGGAACATACGTACTTCTAAAATTAGTATAAATATTGATAAGCAGTGCTTCACTTTCGATTTCTGTATGCACTTGGAACAAAAATGATAAGAAATGATGAAGTATGGGCTAAGTACTTGTTTTCTTCATATTTTTTAAAGAAAAATGAAAAATTAAATTGGGGTGTTCAACACCTCAGTGTGTCTACTGTGTTAGCATAAAGTAAATGTGTCTGTAGGGTTAATAATTAATTATTTACCCATTCATTTTCATTCCCTAAAAGCAATCAGTAACGATGCTTATAAAATTAGAAGCTATAGGATCACAAAATACAAAATAATTCTGGTATGTGCTTAATCAATAACAGGTCCAAGTTCTAAGGCTCTAAGAAAACTAAAGTCCGTACAAAATTACTAAAGGAATAAAAAACTAAAGTCAGTACAATATTACTTCTGACTTGGAGGAATATGCCGCGCAGAGAAGTGGAGGGAGATCAGCAAACTACAGTGATTAATAGTCATAGGTAGAAGCGCAGTTGCCAATTTTTTAGTCGTCTGACCGCTTTCAGACAGGAAACTTCGAATGTGTAGCATGAGCACTTGAACAGTCACTAGAAGTTGGAGAACGCTGGCCGCTTCAAAACGGCAACATCGCGCCTCTGTATCCCTCCCGCTGTATGCTTTCTCTGTTGCGCATGTCCATCCCAAGTAAGAAGTAATTTTGTACAGAGTATAAGTTACTATAAGTTTCGACGATAAATTATTAGTACTCATTTGAGCAGAGACCATAATATACAATCTAATAGGCTACCTACATAGAATATATAATCTACAAAGCTATTTGAGAAAACTCTAGGCCTAGGTCTATTTGAACCAGGCTAAAATTAAACCAATAAGCTTATTTTGAGAATACTTGAAAAAACTATTCGCCTCTGCTGCATAAATTTACTGGCTATTTATTAGACAAAATATTTACAGCACTGAAAATTGAGAAGCTAGAAACTGATTTCGGCTGAATTGACCTTCTGTAACTTATAACTCTTCAAATTTTTAAAATTTCACACATTACAAGCTAGAAGCTATACCCCAAACTACAGATATATTGAACAAAAAACACAAAAATAACTCTTCAAATTTTTAAAATTTCACACATTACGAGCTAGAAGCTATACCCCAAACTACAGATATATTGAACAGAAAACACAAAAATTGATACGGTATGGTGATTCTATGATTGCAGAATTTAAATTTAAATTGGAAGCCATTATAAAAATTAATCGCAGAAATTCTATTTCATTTCATTAGATTTGTAGAAAGTGGGATCATAACCTAAAGTAGATCGATGACTTTCTTTTACAAAAATTTTCTAAAGTAATCAATGAATAAGTTGATGAATGCTCAAGACGTTGATGCTAATATTATTTATTATATAGAAATAGACTTAGAACGTTGTCAAAAATCCACTTTAATTAAATCAAAATTGAAAATTAATATTAGTTGTAACTTACAGCTGATGATGTGTGAGCACACACGAAAGCATGCTCCTGTAAAATATTAATTTTTAATTTTTATTTAATTAAAGTGGAGTTTTGACAACGTTCTAAGTCTATTCAATTATGGAAAAGTTCCACAACATTCACGCTACAAACTTAATTATTATATAGGTATTAGAAATTGATTGTGGTATCAAAAAGTCTTAACACGAATATTTACATAATCAGTGTTGGTTCTCAATTATTTATAATTATAAAAACGTGTAGTGGTAACATTAACAGTGAAGAAAACGTTCATAGTGCTCAATATTAGAAAAGTGCTTCAAACATGTGAAAGAATGAAGATATATCACGAAATGTAAATGTGATGCATATGATATGAGTTACCGGGTATGAGGTATGAGGTGAGGTATAGAATAGAATAGAATATTATGACTGCCTTTATTTTTCCTAGAGAGCGAAGTTAGTGCGCAAGGGATAGTTAATTAAGGACTGAAAATTTTGTGAAGTGGACAACAACAAGACTTAACCTATTTCGGACTATGTGTTAAGGTGCGTACATATTTATATTTACGCGCCGCGAACATGAGCAATTCACTTTTAATCAGCTGATGCCAAGCTTTTTATATCTCTATTTTACCGTTTCTGTAAAAATACAGATATAGTCAGCTGATTGAAAGTGAATTGCTCATGTTCGCGGCGCGTATATCTGTACGCATCTTAACCTTATATAAATTTGGGAAAGGAATAGCACAAGGTTACCTTATATTTTCTTTCCCTATCATTTTAATGATGTACTTATTGTTTTTATATCTGTATCTTACCGTTTCTGTAAAGATACAGATATAGTCAGCTGATTAAAAGTGAATTGCTCATGTTCGCGGCGCGTATATCTGTACGCACCTCAACTTTTCTATTTTGATAAGAAGAAAGCTTTCAAACTGGGTTATCCTACCGTCGGTATCTAAAAGCTATGCTAAAATATACACTTTCAATATATACATACAATAATACAAGTGTTGAAGGCATTTTTACAGTGAATTGTTTTTCATTTTGAAACTTTTAGAGGGCAAAGAAAAACTACCACTGTAACAGGAGATTAATATTTTTTAAGGAAGGGGAATATTCATTTTTCATTCAGATGCTAAAGATTAAATGATAAGTGTAGAAAGGAAAGTTAGATAAGCTCTACACTGCACCGTTAGTTGATTAAATACCTAAGAAAAAACGTTCTAGAGATCTAGAGAGAATATCAGCTTGAGAGAATAATATCTAAACTATCTACAGTATCTACAGTACCGGTATCTATTTATCTACTGTGCTAAAAAAATCATATTTTATTTAAAAAAATCCATTTGTCTCCCATTCATAAAATTGATAAATTATATAAGTTTCAGAGTCCAGTTCCATAGAGAAACAATAGCATAAGTAGATATCCCATGATATAGGGCGTTTATGTCGCAACTTTTACTATTATCTCAAGCCGATAGTTCATGTAATTCTTTCCCGTAAAGCTGTGTGATACTTGTAGTCTCTCATATTGTGCCGTTCATACACTCTCACCCCAACAAAACAGTGAAATTCGACAATAATCAACAGTAAACGGCTTGAGATAACAGTAAAAGTTGCGACATAAACGCCCTATACCATGGGATATCTACTTACGCTATTGTTTATCTATGAAAGTACTCTAGTAGGACTACCTTACTGAGGATAGTATATTTATAGCTATTCTTGCTACAATATCGTACTACTTTTTTGGAAGGAATCTCCAAATAAATACTTTTGTCTACAACTATGAATGTTCTAAACTGGAGTTTGGATATAGTGTTGGGATTTAGAGTATAGAGTATATTTTGGAGTTTTGGAGTATAGAGTTTGGAGTTTGTATATTTATGAGAGCTACTTGGTTGTATTATCAACAAAATTTATATTAAGGCCTGGTTGCACAACAGCCGTTAAATCTTAACCGTGATTAATTTCTCGAGGACCAATCAGAGAAGGCGTTTTTGAAAAGACGACTTCTCTGATTGGTTCTTGTGAAAAGAAATATTAATCACGGTTAATATTTAACCGGCTGTTGTGCAACCGGCACTAGGTCTAATAATGTACGTTTTTTCTAGGGCGACTTGGTATATTATTACGTCTACAACCAAGAATAAGGGTCAAAACTATTATTCAAATACAATATTTTCAATAATGATTAGGGGTTCAATCTATTTACATATCAGAAGAAGAAGGAAGATTATTGACTGTGCCATAGTCTTAAGTTCTTTGAAGATTATAGGGTTATTTATAGGGGTATGTGCAAAGGAGTAAACTGTATAGACAAAGACAGACAAATAAATTTGAAGGGTTTTCGGTCATTGGTCATACTTTTCTTGAAAAAAATGGTAGCTAACTAATTTCGTGGACTGTGAGAACGATCTTAATTTTCTTTAAATTAGCAAATATTGGACAGGTTTTCATATTACAACTTGCATTATATACGGTAGTGTGAAAGTTGTTGTATTATTCTGCAAAAATCACATTTGATGGAATAATTGTTAAGTATTCTTGATCAATTTGATATACAGTTATAATGACTATAGTTAAAATGTTATTGGTTTGAATAAAAATGTAGTGTTAGTATGCAATGAGTCTTGCAAGACCTGGCAATACGTTGTCATTTGTGATAAATAATCAATCAATCAATCTATGGCTAATTTGCTACTTGATTACTGCGCATGCGTTTCATATTCTTCCATGACATCTAACGTCTTAATTTACAAATTTAGGCTTTAATCAAATATGCTTGAAGCTTATATGCCAGATTGCACTTTGCAGTAGTAAGTAGCTTCAATAACTATAAGATCAACTTTAAATTTAAATCTCGAAAAAATTGAATGGCAAAAGCTGCACAAACCAAGATGAATTATGTTCATAATACTTGTTGATCCATTATTAAATATAACAAATTATTGAAATTATTAAAATTCATGTTTAATTAATTCGATTATTTCAAAAAAGGTTACCAGCTCAAAAAAGGCTCTATAAAAGCTTCAATCTAGGAAAACTCGACTAATTCTACTTTTTCAATCATCAAACATTAAAATTCTAAAGCTGCGTTTACACCAAAGTTAATAGCAAAATGTTAATAACTTAATCCTTATAGATTCTATTAGATTGAACATATCTTATCATACACATGATGTGCATATGTGTTTGTCAAGCTCCGTTTAATCTAATAGAATCCATAAGGATTAAGTTATTAACATTTTGTTGATAACTTTGGTGTAACCCCAGCTGTAGTTTCTGTTGTTTTTAAGTGAAAATGAACTAAATTTCAGAGAAGTGAAATCATAACCATATTTCGGATTTGTTATCTAAATTTGGGAGAGAAATAGTAACAAGGAGTATCCTTAGTTTTTCTCTCTCGGTCAGTGTTCTCTTGTAAAAATGATAAATAAAATAACTAGCCAAAAACAATACTGTAATATTAATTTTCCACGTTTTATAAAATCTATCAAAATCTTCTAGTCGATCAAAATCAACCAGGGTTTAGATTGAATTAGTTGGGTTGTTAGAAAAGGGTAGAATTTAGTCAGGGCAGATTAAGTTAGGGCCAAGCCACATAAAGCGTTTTCAGACGAGACAGCTCTATGATTGGTTAGTCATCATCTGATTCCCAAACGGGTTGGCGTGCGGAAATCAGCTGATAATCAGCTGATTGTAGAGCTTTCTGCCCTGCCGAATCGTCTGAAAACGACTAGAAAAAACGCTTCGTGTGGTGTGGCCCTGAAGGTAGACTAGGTACGTTCTCGCTAATGCAATCGCGGTCGACGACTGAGAAAATATATTCTACCTACTTTTGGGTTTGTTCATGCATTTTGACATTGAACATCTGTGAACACTCCCATAATAATTAATGATATTCTTTCGTGATTGTCGGCCACGGTTACATGAGCGAAAACACAACTTAGGCTCAACTCACACTTACGCGACTCAGGTCGAGAAGAGACTCGACTCTAGTCGAGAGCTTGTGTTTTCAAATGGTGACGTCGCGGAGACTAGAGTCGACTGGTCTGAGTGTCACCATTTGGAAACAAATGCTCTCGACTAGAGTCGAGTCTCTTCTCGACCTGAGTCGCGTAAGTGTGAGTTGAGCCAAAGTGTCATATTTATCAGTTGCGACCTGAAAACTGACACCAGACCTGAGCCTTAAAGCTAGATTCCCACGTGTCAGTGAAATGTTACCGGTACAGTGAAAATATTATTCCCATAAAGTCTAATGGGACCATTCATACTCGCTAGGCCGTGCTGAGTGGGAACAGTCCAATAAAAACTTATGGAAATTATTATTATAATTTCACTGTGCCGGTCAGTTTCAATGTCACTGATATGGTAATTAGGTGTTTCTTATTGATTCTGATTGTAAATATTGTGAGTTTGAATAAATAAAAGTTTATTTGAATTTAAGAAAAGCATGACCAAGATTGATTGCAAGACTTAAGGGTTTTTGGCAGCATGAGAAGCTTCTGTACTCACTTCGAGACTGGTGCGCCAATTTCTTGGCACAAGAGGCGTGGTTATGGCTATGTCCGGACTGATGGTCATAGTTCGCATTTCCGCCGCCGTGATCGTGTAGCGCTAGTGTCGGAAACACAGCTGCAACACAATATACATCAGCTCTCAGCTCTTATTTAACTCTACATTCATTATTTTAACTTTATATTGTCAATTTCAAATAATTATGTATAATATATTTTAATGGGGCTCCTTCAAAGTTTAATATTATACTGTAACATTTATTTTCTTTTAGAAACGATTAGTTTGGGAAAATCATAATATTTACTATATTCATCATCAATTTATATTATTGATTTGTTAATTTCATAATTATTTATTATCATTAAACTATTTCCTCTCCACTTTATCATTATTATTAACGTCGAGCGCTTAGCTCTAGGGACAAACTAATTCCGCTAGATCGCTCCAGCTGTACTATTCACTTGCTGCCCGAGCATAGCAGGCGTAAAACCGTGCTTTAAAGGTACACATACCAGTCTATAAAAGAAGTTTGAGCATCAACTTTGTTCATCAACATCAGCGCTACAAATTGCTATGAATTTGAAGTCTATAGAACGAACATTGAATTTGAAAAAAGGAGTTTAAAATGCATAAAAATTTAATTTTTTTCAGATTTTCAAAAACAAAGTTTACGTAATTTTTGCTATATTGAAGAGGAGACTTGCATATTTTACTCAAATTTTCTGACCAGTAGTTTTTGTAGGGTATGTGTACCATCTGCCTCAAAAAAGTGACTTTTGAAGCCCTATTGTTAGCTAACAGAAGCTGATAAAAATATTTCAACTGTATAGATTATGTCCTAAGAACCTGTCCAATAGATTAGAAAAAGGAAATAATTTTTTTTTCAAAGAAAAGATTATTGAATGCATAACCTTAATATGGCAATTGGGCTAATAATTATAAGCAGCATATTATGAAATTTTAAAGTTTGGTTAAAACTCTGCCATGGAAAATCATTGTGAAGAAACATAATATATACTGTACTTGAAGGTATGTTAGTCTTTGGAGAATATATTATTAGGACATTTCTGTGGGTAGATGACACAAGCTGATAAGTCATGATTTGTAAACTTTTCAGGAGAGCAATTTGAAAGTTTGGCATAGCTGCAAACATTATCTATAATATTTTTTCTTACCCATTTTACACTAATATAATCAGCTGATCCTCGACTATTTAAATATAAAATATCAAGGGATAAAACAATTTATTTAAATTAACTATTGAGAATTTTTGCAAGTGATGTCAGAGATATCATGTTTTGCCATCTGCCAAATGTTTCAAATCACAATGTAACAGTATAGGGAATATCTTAAAAATCGATTTTATAGAAATTTGAATATATTTTTTAAAAATTAATTGATATTATTCACAAGTATTGATCAAGTTAACCAAACTTGAACTGTTTGCAAAGTTGTATGGGTTATGTAGTTCTCAATATGGGTTATTGATTTTCAGATTTTATAATAGCCTACCAGTACATACACTAAAGCTGTGTTTTCGTAACGGGCAGAAGCAGAATCGATTGCAGCGCACCCAGGCGGGCAGAAACAGTAACACTCAAAGTGATTCACTAGTTCTTTTACTAGAAACTAGTAACTAGTTCTTTGACATGAATTTTGCTTTATGTGTTATGGGTAATGAACTTTTTGGGTTGTCCAAAAGGTAATTCTAAAATTATTATTGGATATTTAATTCAATAAAGTGAATAAATTGCTTTTTATAACTCAGATAACTTTTCCACAATTATTAGTTACTTCAATTATGCTAAATTTTATGCTTTATAGGCATGTCAATCAAAGAGTTTACTTTTCATTTCCTATGCTTGAAATTTGTAAGGGTGAATTATTTGAAGTAACTGATTGTATTTCATTATTAATAAGATATTATTTTATTAACTAGAAGCATTCCATTATTAATAATATATATTATTATATTATTTTATTAACTAGAATCATTTGCCTTCAGAGTCAATGCGTGTTCTTTGAATCACATCGTGTATAGGTAGGCCTACCTACTATGAGTACCGTATTCAACTTCAAAGGCCTATTGAAGCTCTATCGAAAAAAAAAAATCAAATTAATAAATGAGTGTTTTACTTTTGGCATTTTTGGAATCTACGGGTTATATTACACCAAGAGAAATAAATATTGTAAACGTTTTTTAGGCAATTTTATTTTAGCAGTCCCCTTTTTGATCATTGGATAGGTACGGTCCCGGCTGATATACTTAAATAAGAATCGTGAGGCCCATTGCCTGCCTAAATCAATATGCCTTTTCAGGCAAGGTTGAATTAGGGACTCCTCACCAGTAAAAGCTATACGAATATTAAAAATTATTATTATTATAGATTACTGTAACACATATGACATGTACAAAGTGTATTCAAACAGGCAAACTAATTCTAATAATCATTGTTGATATAACTATATATTGCTAGAATAAACAGGTTCTGTTATGGTACCTACTTAAAAAACACATAGCCTATTTTAAAATAGATAAATATCTATTAATTATAAAAGGTAACTAGTACCTTGTGATATTCCAAAATGAAACATGATTAGTTTCGACTTGTTCAATAAGGACTCTCTGACAATGACATAATTAGAAACTGCATGCTCATGCTTATTTTGAATATTTTAGGGTAGGCCTACTAGTTATTTTCTATAATTAAACATTAAAGTTGCCCTATCAAAATTAATACTCTATTAGGGTATTAATTAGAACTAGAGTAGCCATTCAAACTCCTTATTTACTATAATGTTCTAAAAGCTTATTAATTTTAATCAAAGCCTTGGAAATATAGCCTAGAAGGTAGAATTGAAAGTCATTATATTTGATGTGGCTTGGAACATAATATTTTCAACTTTTGCTTGAGTTATTTTTCATATTCAAAGAATTATTACCCCTTCAATGCAGTACATAAGTACTATTACTTAATCTTAATGCAATACATAATTGTGATACCCTATTTTATATCCAATTCAAGTCTATTATTTAACACACGTTACCTCTAGCATTTGCTAGTCAGCAATGTTAAATAATGTTATTATTTCCAAAAAAAGTAGAAGCCTTACAGAACCAATAAAGTTGTTAATAAGAGTTCGATGCTGTTGGGTTGAATATAATTTTAAAAATCCCTCAAGTATAAACCATCAAAACTCATTTTATTAGCTTCATGTCACTTGCTGTTTTATTCAAAACTACCTGAATTGAAGCAGTTTGCAGGAGCGATCAGAAGAAGAAGATATTATTATGAATAACATGAAATAAAAACATCAAGATGTACTGAAAAAATGAATATATTCTTAGATTAGTCCATCTCTTTCTTCTGTAGGTTACTACATCATACATGAATCATATCCATGGAATATTATTCATAGTTGATTTTCTTTGTCATCCTCTACTTCTGGCTGGTACACCTCTAGGCCTGAAATCAAAAAGTTATTGATAATTATTTATTATTCATTATAAAAAAAACTTTGCAAAGTGAATTCTGAAATTGATTGTTTGTAATCTGTATAAGTTTTTAATTATATTTCTTGGGAAGAAACCCCCCAATAATGACAAAGTAATATTATATGAGAAATTCCAATAAACCAACAATCAGTTGAATTATTATTGGCATCAATCTGTAAGTTGTGTAATTCTGAATGATTGATTGAATAAATAAATAAATCTCCATGCAGGAATTGGGATTAATCAGTGAGCCCCAAGGTCAAAAGAACTTGTTGGTGAACAACATATTTTTGGATACCATGAACAATTCATTTATTTCTGTGGTCAGTAGGCCTACTTCTCAACCGTTTGGTTTACTAAACTCTTCCAAAATGTACTGCATGAAGTATTATTAGTTCTACATTCAGAGAAACAAGTTTAATGAAACAAATGGGAATAATCAATAAATTAATTGCTTAATCTGAAATGATGATTATCTACAACACTCATTATAAGTAGAACTAAGTGATTTGAAAATAAATACCAAACTGTAAATACATAAATCTCTCAAAATGATGCAGGTATTTCATGAATTCAATCATAAATTTTAAAAGGTGGAATCACTGTCATTAAAGCTATTATTCAGTGTTTTCTACCAGCACTTGCTGAGTGAATTTTTGAAGTCATCTATTCATAGTTCTAATGTATGTATGGTCATTCATAAAGTTCAAAATTCACTCAAGATCAAGATGGACAGTTGAGAAGATTGTTTTAAAAACAATGTATTCACTTATCATTCAGGGAATAGAGCTGTTCATAATATTTGGGATTCCTTCCATAAAGAAATAATTTATGTAACAGAATCTAATAATGTGATAACATTAAATACATAATTTGATGTTAAAATGTTATCACATTATTAGATTTTGTTACATAAATTATTTCTTTATGGAAGGAATCCCAAATATTATGAACAGCTCTATTCCCTGAATGATAAGTGAATACATTGTTTTTTAACACTCTTCTCAACTGTCCATCTTGATCTCATGTGGTTTCACGTTGTTTTGAAATATTGTATACTGTAAGCTATTAATGATTTCAAAATTCAGTCAGTTTTTTATTATTTTAGTCACATACCATAGCTTTATGTCTTACTAATTGAATAACTAACATCAGATCGATAATAAAACATCGAAGTGGATAAACTTTTTTAAAAAATGTGAAACTGTATAAAATGACATCGCCTATATAAAGTTTAAAAAATGAGTGGAATTTTATCTTACCTAACTTATTCTTATTCTAACTATGAGTTCCAATGACTTTTTCCATCCTGGTCAACAAAAAAGAATTCATATGAATTTCCTTTCGAGCACATTCTCTTCAATATTTTGTTTGTAAATGGTACCTGAAAAAAGAAACATATTTAATCTTTCAACATATATCCATTTTGGAGATAAAGTGAAGTTAATCATCAATGATAATACATAGTTTGGACTTTGAATAAATTAGAAGTAACTATTACAGTCAATAAACTATAATACATAGTGTATAGTATACTATAGCCTACTTACATTAGGCTATATACTATAGCCTACTTACAAGTATATAGCCTACTTACATTTGTAGCACATAACAGAAAACACTTTAAAGTTTTATAATATAAATTAAAACAGGAGACACATGACATGGATAGATTAAAAACACTAAAAAACTTACATTACACACTCTCTGCTCAGTCGAGAAAAGGGACACAGTTCCTCGAAAATTTCCGATTCTAATGTAAGTTTTTCAGTGTTTTTAATCCATCTATGTTGTGTGTCTCCTGTTTTAATTTATACTATTCACATTGATATACCTGAGATCACGCAATATATTGATCAATAGAGCATGAATAAGTGTTTCAAATACATTACTATTTTAGTTTTAAATGAGTTTGGTAGCAATTGTCAACCAGAAAAATAGTACCATTTCATCTTTTTTCAATGGCAGTCTTTCAATATTCAATTACACTGACTCTGATCAAGTTATTTCTTTAACAATCTATGTAATTTTGTTTCCAAGTAAATTTAAATTAACTAAAAGAAGATTAATTTATGGATAGGTACCAAAGACAAAGTAAATGTTCTCATAGTCAGGTTAGTTTTGTTATTGTATTGATAAACTATGGGTTGAAATATTTTGAGGTGCAACAATGATAATGGAATTTTAGGACTTAGAATGTAAGGAATACTTCAAAGTCAAATGATGATGTTATTTTCAATAAATCGGTTTGTGAAAACTACTAGCTGCATTATAAAAATGTATTTTGTGATTAGGACAACTCAATGAAAGTGTAAAAGATTGTTAGCATGAAATGCTATCTTATCTTATCATGTAAAATTCAAAATGTTATCTTGGTTGAATAATGTTTTGAATCTGATCATTTCATGTTAATTTAATCAAGCAAGCTTGAATGAGTTTAAATCTAAATAGTTGATTAGATTTCTCTCTTTCTTGTGATAATTCTCTACCATACACAAACTGGCTAGTCTAGGCTTTACATTATTATTAAATACTAGAAGTTATACTTCAAATAAATAATAAAAATTCGTCAATTTCTAACTTCTTGAAAAATGAAAGATAGCAATTTAGACCTAGAGACTAGGTTATTAAGGCCTACTAAAGTAGACTACCTGAATAAAAATTGTAAACATGCTGGTAGGCTACTTATAAAAATTATATTAAATTGTGTACGGTAGATCTAGCCTACTTTATTATGAGAATTTAAGTCTACTTACTTGAATCCTCTATCACATCAGCAATTTTTAACCATTTTCTATTTTTCAAATAGGTAATTCGTTGTGCAGGTCTGGAAAGTACAAAACTTTGAACTGTCGCATCAATTTATAACGAATTTTACGCCTTTCGGTTGTAAATCCATTTTCAATTTCTCTTGTAAAAATTATAAAAATAAAGAAACCAATGGAAATATTTTATACCTCAATTTTCTACTACAAATTAATTTCACAGTATAATAGTAGCAATCCGAAATCTGACAACCAACAGCAAAATAATATATCAAAACAAACCATCCAAAAATTAAAGATTGAGGTTAAAAAGAACATGGCGTCTGATCCAGAGAAAGATTCTTCTGCCGGTGTCACGTGATCAGAGCAGAAAAATATTTCGAAGCTGTCTGTTCCCGTCGACAGAATCCCGATATTAGTTCTTTTTCGACAAAACGGTTCACGAGCAGTGATCGGTCGAAGCAAAATAGCATTGTGATGATAGGCCTTAAAATGAACGGCGAAATGAACGACAGTTCGTCTCTGATTTGAACAGTTCTTTTTTTCTGCTCAACTTTCTGCCGATGGGTGAACACTCCCATAAGAACAAATGTTAATTTAAAGTGAATTCTGTCGTCTGCCCGTTACGAAAACACACCTTTATCAAATTTTGTCATCTTTTGATAATTGGATTATAATACAAACCGGTAGAAGAGTGTTGAGATATATGTACTTATCAATATTTGTCAACTTGGGGTTTGGAAGAAAATGCACTATCAGGCTTAAGCAAGGCCTATATCTCAGCTATTTAAAAAGGTACAACATATTTAGTTATACCATCTTATAGATCTAATTTTCTGAACACAACCATATGCATAACTCAATATGGTCAAAAATGTAACTTATCAACTTGTGTCATCTACCCACAGATTTTTAAAAGTCATCTTTGGAAAACTACATTTTATGGTGATAATTAATTGCTCTTAGCTCATTTTCAAGCAGTTTTGGAATATTTCATCTTCAGTTTCATTGTTTATCAGATATATAAGGTTAGCTTATCTCTTCGTGTTCAATTTGTAATGAAAATTCATTGGAATGAGATGTGATTTTTCATCGGCTATTCATTCTCATTGGTCTATGTATTAATTGGAATGGAGCTCCATAAGTTTAGAGATTTTTTGTGATCGTTATAAGTATACATTTCATATTTTGTTGATAAATTTTTCTATATCTGTGACCTTCATTCACCCTACTGTTACCGATTTTCCAAGCAATTTTTCTCACAAATCCTTGATTACACCTAGTAACTTTTTGATTACACCTTAACTAACCTTGATTACACCTTTAACTAATGTGCGAGATAAATTACTTTTAACATGAAGAGGAGAAACCCATTTCTCCCTCCACTGTTTGTAGCATAGTCACAGACGACATCCTGTGCACAATTGGATGCACTGTGTCATTTCGCTTCAGGTTCTTGTGATGAACACATCTGCGATGATACACAATCATATCACTTTGGAACATTGCCAGTGGAGGGGAGCTAAGCGTTACAAAGCTCTCTCACACAGACACAAAAGAAGGAGAATGCTGCTAGGTATTGGCTATTGGGAGTGATTAGTGGAGGATAGAGCATCGGACCTCTCCGTCTTTGAGAAAGAGCCGTGTTAAAAGAAATTTATCTCACACTTTAGTTCTTCATGGGAAGCTTTTATGTTCACGTGATATCATGACTTGCTATGACATGTTAGGATGCCAAGTGCTTGAACCTATATCATTTATAAGCACATGCCATAATAATAACAGGAGAAATTCACTTTAAACTGTGAGGATTGGTTGGATGTGAGACGTGGGTGTTATTAATGGGGAATACAATACTGACAGTTTATCGAGATTCACTTTAAATCGACACTAGTTGAATGGGTAGTGTAGGTGTTACTTATAAGAAATGATGACAGTTTAAAGTGAATCTGACTGTGATGAGCTGCTGAATCACACGCTATTATGTGATGCACTTTTCAGACTCGGCACGGCAATTTAGATGTGAATAATTAATTATTTTTGAACGGTGTGACGTCACAGCATGTCTTTCAACGCCTACGGTGACATGAGAGTGGGAAACCGGGGAAGGGAAGTGGATTGAGTGGAGGGGGAAGAATGAGGGAGAATGGTTAGAAAAAATAAGGAAGGAGGGGGAAAAGAAGAATGAGGAAAGAAGAAGAAAAAAGAACAAGGGTGGAGAAGAATGGAGGAACAGGGATATAAGAAGAATGAGCGAGGAGGAGAATGTAGGAGGTGGAGGAGCCAGTGAGAAGAAGAGAGGACGTGGGAAAAGTGAGTGGAGAGGACATTTGCGAATAAAATATGAAGAAGTGTGAAAATATCAAATATAAAAGGAAGATATAAGATGTAGCTAGGTGAAGAAGAAGGGAATAAAAGGGGTGGGAAAGGAAGGGAAAAAGAAGAGAAATAAAGAAGTTTGGAAATCAAGATAAGCTGTAGCAAGGGGAAGAAAAAGGGAATAAAAGGGGTAGGAAAGAAAGGGAAAATAGAAGTTTTGAAATCAAGATAAGCTGTAGCAAGGGGAAGAAAAAGGGAATAAAACGGGTAGGAAAGGAAGGGAAAAAGAAGAGAAATATAGAAGTTTTGGAAATCAAGATAAGCTGTAGCAAGGGAGAAAAGGGGAATAAAAAGGGTAGGAAATGAAGGAAGAAAGAAGAGAAAAATAGATGTTTGAAATCAAGATGAGAAGAACGAGATAAATAATTGAACGACATAGTGAGTTTCTACTTTTGACTTGCGTCTTGAGTTATTGTCCTTTTGTGGAATTGTATGTTCGACAATAACTTTAGAATGCTTTCATCAAATCTTGAAAACATTTTCTTTGAACCAATATGTGATGTTGAAGATGGAAGAGGAAGTGATAAAATAGGTGGTGAGGGGGAAGAAATTGATTGTTAAATAAAGCACAGATAATGGAGGATTGGAAAATGGTGGTGTATGTGGGATAAGGTAGGAGAGATACCATACGTTGCTTTCGAAAAAATATGTACAGTATAATGAGAAAAAGGTTTAATGTAAAGAAGAGGCAAATGAAGTAGAAAGGGAGGAGAAAATGAGTGAGAAGATGGAAGGAGAGATGGAACGATGAAGAAGAAGAGAGGAAGTAGAAGAAGAGGAAGAAGAAAAAGAAGATGGAGAAGAAGAAGAAGAAGAAGAAGAAGAAGAAGAAGAAAGAGGAAAATTAGAACTTCAGGGAACATTCTAAATTGGGGCAGCAAAATGTCGGGTGTGTGTATGCACAGTAGTTAAAAGCAGACAGACAGACGAGATACCGTGTTGTCTGGTAATTTGTCTCGAAACTTTGTCGACTTGTTTGATAAATCGATCGGACACCTTCGAGACTGAATTAATAGAGTGGACATTATGCAAATTAGGACAACCCCATTAAAGAGTGGCACAAAGTGCACCACTCTATTAACTTATCGAAATCTATTTAACTGAATTCGTCGTCAGCTGTTTAGTTCCGCTGTCAGAGGTGGAAAGGTTTCATTAATTTCAAAACTTTAATCAGAGAGAAGAGAGTTATGATATTTATATTATTTTATTATTATATATTTAATCTCTGCTTCAATAAAGTTGTAATTTTATTTTCATAATTTCAATGAAGTTATAATAATGTTTTGGTCATGAGATGATCTAGAGAAATAATTCAGATGAGGTATAATAATTTTGGGAGAGGTGGGTCTCATTTTTGACCCAATTAGAATATAATTATTATGTTAATGACGTGATATTTTCAAGCTCAAAATTAAATTGGTTTTATTCTTTAATTTGTAAATTTGAAGTTTGTTTCATGTTTTTCTAAATTTAAAATTGTTTGTTTTATTTTTATTTATATTTTTAGATTGATGATTTGGTGTAGAAATTTTAATGAACATAACCTATGTATAATATTTGGACAATTTGAAACTAAATTAGGAAATTGAAGAAGTTTTGGGCAATAGCCTGTTTTTTCTTTTCCGATCATTGTATTGTTTCTGCTAATCTAATAAATAAATGTTTAACGAAAAATAAAATTAAACCCACAAATATATCTAGATCTATCATATATCTATGTTCAGAAGATCCAAGGAAACGAATCCGACTTGTAGTCCTCACATATAAAGACCTACTTCTACAAACACTAGAATACTCTTATGAAATTGATCTTATATTCATAGCTATATCGATTCTCTGGAAACAATACTACAATAACATTATATGGGACACAGTTGGGTTTCAAATAAACACCGGTCTAGTCGAGTTTTGTTGAGCCATAGAGTTTTATTGCTTTTGACTCATTCTTCTGCTTCAGTACAATCTTTTATAGCTGCTACACTTCCTATTAAAACCAACTGATACGAGATTTTCTCTTCCGCTTTTCTCATTTTCTTACTGTGTTCTTCCTTATTTTTCTGATTATTTTCTGATCTCTTTCTTCTTCTCCCGCCAACTTATCATTTTCTTGCTCCTCTCTGCTCTCTCACTCATTTTGTTATCTCTTTCTTGTTTTCTTCTCTCGGCATATTATTTCAGAATTTAATCTGAGTTCTTTGATTCTTTTGTTCTTTCAGATTACGTTTTTCATATCCACCTGCTCCGCATACGTTTTTTCCTTATTTTCTCATTCCTATTCCTCCTCATTCTCCTTCTTCTTCTTCTTCTTCTTCTTCTTCTTCTTCTTCTTCTTCTTCTTCTCCTCCTCCCCTTCCTCCTTCTCTTTCCCTTCATCCTCCTGTTCCCGCTTCTTTTCTTCCTCTTAAACTTATTATCCACCACTATATTACTTATCTTTTTCCACTTTTCTATCTCTTCTTCATTTTCCTTCACCTCCTCCTCCTCCTCCTGCTCCTCCACCATCGCCTCCTCCTCCTCCTCCTTGTCCTCCACCTCCTCCAGCATCTCCTCCTCCTCCTCCTCCTCCTTCTTCTCCTCCTCCTCTTTGGTAGAGAGTTAGTGGGAAGGATACTTCGAATATTCTTTCCGAAGAATGGACATTGATATGTCCAAAGCTCCGCCAATTCATGTAGATGCATAACAATATTATCTATTTTATCTAAAGTTATTCAAATTGATGTTTTTCATATCATATACAGCTCAATAATTATCTTCTTAACTTATATTTTGTAAATTCATCTACAATCTTTCTGTATTGTAAGCTATTGTATATAAGTGTATAAGCCAGCATATATTGTAATCTACATAAATAAAGTACTCAATCAATCAATCCTCATCCTCATTCTCCTCATTCATCTCCTCCTCCTCCACCTCCTACTCCACCTCCAGCGGAAGCAGACAACTTCGCAGTTAGCAAATCGGGGTCAAGCTTGTAAAAAATGGCTCCCTGACAAAAGAACACAAAACTAAGGCCTTCCAATGTATATATATATACGGCTAGGCGCCACATTTCAAAAATACCCCCGCTTTGACTCATGGGGGGCTGAACCCATTCCTCAGTGTGGTGAACCCCATTACACCCCTGCTTTGACAGGCGGGGGGATTGAACCCCTTACCCCGTGTGGTAAACCCCATTACAAAGAACTCCCTTTCAAGACCCCCTACCAGGATTAAAAGCCCTCGGACATGTGACATCATTAGACGGAAATCCCCCTCTTACCCCCTCCTTTCCTTTATCCCCTCTAGGTCTCCCTCCAACGCACCCCGCCCCTACCAAAAACCATCTGATCTACTGACCTACTAAGATGTATTTGAGAAGGGTATAATACCCTTGTATTATTGTTGCAGTGCCAAGTATTAGGTCACAAGGCTTACTCACGATTGTGCAAGTTGGTGTAACTTGCTGATTGGGACATGTTGCGACCTAGAAATGTAGTTTATCATGCAGTTTATTATGAGATTTGCTGCATTATGAACTCTATTATTATGAGCTATATTATGAGATTTGCTGTATTATGAACTCTACTATTATGAGCTATATTATGAGAGTTTTCAAATTTTATAATTGTCGCCACACACCGATTTCGCGTCATAATGGAAACAGCCAATGAGAGTTGTTGAGTTTGAGGGAGAATTCATCTTATCACAAGCTAACCAATTGGAGAGCAAAGATTTCGTCATCATGGAGACAGCCAATGGGAGTTCAGCAAGTGTGAACTCAACCAATCACAAACTAACCAATGAGAGAGCAAGGATTTTATTGTCATGGCAAGGAGTTGAGTCAAAGAGGATTCAACCAATAAGAGAGCAGTAGTAGTCATGAGCAAACATGAATTATTGTGTATGACAAATCTGAAAATCGTCGATTTCAAGAAAATCATAGAATTTACAGTCACGTTTAGTCGTCTACAAAATGTTGTTCATAAATAGTTTTTATTTTAAAGAGTTGTCAATTTTTTCTGTAGAAAAGAAGTTGAAGTTGAATGTTGAAAACAAGAAATTTGCAATAAATTGTCGAAATTTATTGAAATCTTATTTGACAACTCTGGTGTAAACGTGGCTTTAGAACAAATCTCAAACTGATAGTAAACTGTTATTAAACTGGCGGTCAACTGATAGTCAACTGTTATTAAACTGGTAGTCAACTGTTATTAAACTGGTAGTCAACTGTTATAAAACTGGTAGTCAACTGTTATTAAACTGGTAGTCAACTTGATTGAATGAAAAAGACTAAGAAATTGTCAAAAAACCACAGATTTATTGATAAACTCTGAGTTTATCAGAGATTGACAATGGTGTAATAACCGAAACCGGTCTTTCTAAGTATCAATAAATCTGTGGTTTTTTGACAATTTCTTAGTCTTTTTCATTCAATATGAATAATTACCACAATATCAACTTCTCAACTACACAAAAAGTGGTGGTCAACTGTTATCAAACTGGTAGTCAACTGTTATCAAACTGGTATTTAACTGATCGTCAATTAATTATTCAGAGAGACTGCTTTCAAATGACGTCATATCTATTTTTGTAAGCATTAATGCTCAAAAAGACAAGACTAGACAATAATCAAGTTCAAAATAGCACATTGATGAATGACAACGTGAATCATGAATGAGGATTAAAGTTCTTCCGCCATAAAATAATGAATGGCGAGAATACTGTTCATTGAGAATCAAACTTTCGAGTACTTTGTTCTTTGAACGGATATATAAGGCACGGAAAAGTTTAGTCAATGAAATATCGAACTATTATGATGTATAAATTATAAGATGGCGAAGAAAATGGGAGAAAATTATACGTCAGTTTGTTTCTATGACGTGAATAATAGACTAATGACAACCTAAAATAGAATCATGGGTTATCGAAGTAAACTCGGAAGTTTATGAATAAAAAATAATATTGGGAGGAGAAAAATCTGGTGTGGCGCACTCACACAACTTTCCTTGCCGTTATGAAAATTGATCACCTGACGCTAGTGTTCCCGCGCATCTAAGTCTACTATTCAAAGATTTAAGCCAGTTAGTGCCAGGGGAAAAACGCTGGAAACACACATGAGGTCTGCTATCTCTTCATAGTGAATGATTTAATAGAATCAACAATAATTTGCAATTGAATAATCACATTTTCTCGAATTTAAAGCTTATTTTCAATTTTAGGTGAAAATGTTACTGAACATTAATTGTAGAGATTTTCATGCTCAATCTACTCCACTTGATTTTTTTCGTTTCAATTGTATCTGAAGCCTGATAATTGGGAATCTATCTGCATTGATGGGGCGAAGCTCCTGGAATTTTTACAGATATGGGACTTGTGGCAGTTGATAGAGCTTATCGTTGACTATTCCAGGTATAACTTTAATCAAAATCGATGGAGCCGTTTTCGAGAAAATCGCGAAAAACCCTGTTTTTGACAACATTTTCTCCATTTTAGCCGCCATCTTGAATCGCATTTGATCGAAATTGTTCGTGTCGGATCCTTATATTGTAAGGGATATTATATTGTTAATTGGGAGATGAGATATCGTGTACACATACACTCATACACACACACACACACACACACACACACACACACACACACACACACACACACACACACACACACACACACACACACACACACACACACACACACACACACACATACAGACCAATACCCAAAAACCACTTTTTTGGACTCAGGGGACCTTGAAACGTATAGCAATTTAGAAATTTGGGTACCTTAATTTTTTTCAGAAAGCAATACTTTCCTTACCTATGGTAATAGGGCAAGGAAAGTAAAAATAATACTGGGAGGAGGAAAATAATAGTGAAAACTAAAGATGAAGCAACAGGTTTGTTTTCCTGACGTGAATCATAAACTAATGATATCCAAAAATAGAATAATGTGTTAACGAAGAAAACTTGGACGTTAGTACATAAATAATTTGAGGGAGAAAAATATCTGAAAATAATACGTCAACTGTATTGTGAGATCATAATGTAAAACTGTCAGCATTTAAAATAATAATATAGCATTGATTGGATAGGATACTTAACTTAGATGTTATTCACAAGGAACTCCATCTTAATTTATGTAATTTCTATTTATATTACTGACAGATGAAAGTATTATGAATAACTAACTATAACTATACATACATCAGGTCCACGTTATAATGGCAGTGGAGAAGATAGGAGAACTGCGTTGCCGATTCTCTGCCTTGCAACTACCTAGCTGATAGAGGATATATCTAGAGCTGATACCGGTATATCTCTTGGAATATTAGCTGTGCATTCATGTTTGAAATGATTAATTATATTTTATTCGCCAAGAAAATTTATTTTTTAATGATTATGTAATACATTTTCTCAATTAAGATTAAATATTTTGTTAATTATATTACCACATTGTTAAAAACGATCTGCCAAAGTTGCGGAGCTAGAAAAGGATAGCGCTATCTGCTTTGTCGAATGATAGACAAGGATAGCAACACTAATATTAATCAAATACTGCCATTATAACGTGAACCTCACTATAGATGAAAGTACTGTATCATGGGAAACTAACAAGAATGAAGCAACAGGTTCATATCTCTCATGTAAATAATACAGAAATTGCTTCCAAAAATAGAATTATGGATTACCACAATAAGAAGAAAAATGGGTTCCCAAAATAAAATATTCTTCCAGAATAGAACAAAACTTTGCTTTATTTGAAGACTATTGGTCACGCAACGGATAGACGCTTTAAATGCGATGCAGTTTTTAACCCTGATTTTCTCTGGTTCAATGCAATTTGGGGTCAGGGTTAATCTAGATTCCAGTTTATAAGTATATATATACTTTTGGGTCGATTCTGATACCTCAAATTTCAAATATTGTTTACTAGCCGTCAGGCTCGCTTCGCTCGCCATATCCGTCTAGCCAGGGGGCTCCGCCCCCTGGACCCCCGACTGGATCGTCCAAGAATGAGATCAGCAGGCTCGCTTCCCTCGCCTGCATTTTTATCATATGTTAGCATGATCCAGTCGGGGGTCCAGACTAAACGGATATGGCGAGCGAAGCGCGCCTGACGGCCAGTAATATAATATTCCCAGGAATTCACAGTCACGTTTACACCAGAGTCGTCAGTAAAATTTTGTTCACAAATAGTTTTTTTTTCAAAAAAGTTGTCATTTTTTCTGTAAAAAACAAGTCAAATGTTGCTGTGCTTTACAAGAAATTGGAAACAGATTGTCGAAGTTTGTTGAAACTTAGTTGGTTGACAACTCTGGTGTAAACGTGGCTTTAGAAGAAATCTCAAACTGATAGTAACCTGTTATTAAACTGGCGGTCAACTGTTATTAAACTGGTAGTCAACTGTTATTAAACTGGTAGTCAACTTGATTGAATGAAAAAGACTAAGAAATTGTCAAAAAACCACAGATTTATTGATAAACTCTGAGTTTATCAGAGATTGACAATGGTGTAATAACCGAAACTGGTCTTTCTAAGTATCAATAAATATGTGGTTTTTTGACAATTTCTTAGTCTTTTTCATTACCACAATATCAACTTCTCAACTACACAAAAAGTGGTGGTCAACTGTTATCAAACTGGTAGTCAACTGTTATCAAACTGGTAGTTAACTGATCGTCAATTAAATTATTCAGAGAGACTGCTTTCAAATGACGTTATATCTATTTTTGTAAGCATTAATGCTCAAAAAGACAAGACTAGACAATAATCAAGTTCAAAATAGCACATTGATGAATGACAACTTGATTCATGAATGAGTATTAAAAGCTCTTCCGTCATGAAATAATGAATGACAAGAATACTGGTCATTGAGAATCAAACTTTCGAGTACTTTGTTCTTTGAACGGATATATAAGGCACGGAAAAGTTCAGTCAATGAAATATCGAACTATTAGGATGTATAAATTATAAGATGGCGAAGAAAATGGGAGGAAATTATACGTCAGTTTGTTTCTATGACGTGAATAATAGACTAATGACAACCTAAAATAGAATCATGGGTTATCGAAGTAAACTCGGAAGTTTATGAATAAAAAATAATATTGGGAGGAGAAAAATAATAGTGAAAACCAAAGATGAAGCAACAGGTTTGTTTTCCGGACGTGAATCATAAACTAATGACATCCTAAAATAGAGTTATGTGTTAACGAAGAAAACTTGGACGTTAGTGCATCAATAATTTGAGGGAGAAAAATATATGAAAATAATACGTCAACTCTATTGTGAGATCATAATGTAAAACTGTCAGCATTAAAAATAATAATATAGCATTGATTGGATAGGATACTTAGATGTTGTTCACAAGGAACTCTATCTTAATTTATGTAATTTCTATTTATATTACTGACAGATGAAAGTATTATGAATAACTATAACTATACGTGAGGTCCACGTTATAATGGCAGTGGAGAAGATAGGAGAACTGCGTTGCCGATTCTCTGCCTTGCAATTACCTAGCTGATAGAGGATATATCTAGAGCTGATACCGGTATATCTCTTGGAAATATTAGCTGTGCATTCATGTTTGAAATGATTAATTATATTCGTCAAGAAAATTAATTTTTCAATGATTAGGTAATACATTTTCTCAATTAAGATTAAAATATTTTGTTAATTATATTACCACATTGTTAAAAACGATCTGCCAAAGTTGCGGAGCTAGAACAGGATAGCTCTATATGCTTTGTCGAATGATAGACAAGGATAGCAACACCAAGTTGATCAAATACTGCCATTATAACGTGAACCTCACTATAGATGAAAGTACTGTATTATGGAAAACTAACAAGAATGAAGCAACAGATTCATATCTCTCATGTAAATAATAGATAAATGGCTTCCGAATATAGAAGTATGGATTACCAAAATAAGAAGAAAAATTGGCTCCCAAAATAAAATGTTTTTCCAGAATAGAACAAAACTTTGCTTTATTTGAAGACTATTGGTCACGCAACGGATAGAAGCAGCTTTGAATGCGATGCAGTTTTTAACCCTGGTTTTCTCTGGTTCAATGCAATTTGGGGTCAGGGTTAATCTAGATTCCAGTTTATAAGTATATATATATACTTTTGGGTCGATTCTGATACCTCAAATTTAAAATACAGTATTCTTTACTAGCCGTCAGGCTTGCTTCGCTCGCCATATCCGTCTAGCCAGGGGGCGGAGCCCCTTGGACCCCCGACTGGATCGTCCGAGAATGAAATCAGCAGGCTCGCGCCTGCATTTTTCATTTGAGCATTTTTATCATATATTAGGACGATCCAGTCGGGGGTCCAGACTAAGCGTCTGGCTAAACGGATATGGCGAGCGAAGCGAGCCTGACGGCCAGAAATATAATATTCCCAGGAATAGCTCTGATTGAAGTAGCAGTGCCCAATCAATTTTTCCGCGATAAATGCATTTCAATCTTCAAATTTGGTGCCAACCTAACAAAATCAACTCAACTCAATGCCAACCTGACAAAATTATTTATTTAGTTACCAGTTAACAACTGTTTCGAAGAGGTACTCTCTTTAGATTATAGTTCTATATTAACATAATTATGGTATGGACATTTTTCAATTATAATTAAGAGAATAAGAAGAATATACATGCTAAAAGACGAACTTTAAACCCTTAAATACCACCCTTAGAGTTAAAATATTCCCAAAAGATTTCTTAGTGCGCCTCTAAAGGGCCAGCTGAACATACCTACCAAATTTGAACGTTTTTGGTCGGGTAGATTTTTAGTTCTGCGAGTGAGTGAGTGAGTGAGTCAGTCAGTGAGTGGGTGCCATTTCGCTTTTATATATATATATATATATAGATTCCTTACAAAATACAGGTTACATTGTAATACAGAGCATGTTTTACTGGATTACCCCTACAAGACTATTCGTCTGAGTGTAGCTTTTGCAGTGAACTACTCCTAAAATTATCATCAATTACAAGGGGTTTCGTTGAATATTCTAGGCTCAGCTCCTGTGTATTGTGATAACTTTTTGTCTTCTCTAGAATTTAGTTCTAGAGTTTCTTTCTAGAAGGAAACTCCTTGAATTGGTAGTTTAATTCTGGACTCACGGTATCTTTGAACTAAATTGATCCTCTATTTCTAAAATAATAAACTTACCAAATATAATAATAATAATAATAATAATAATATCGAGTGACCTGGATGGCTAAGGTCTGGTGTCAGAGTTCTCAGGTCGCAACTGATCAATTTCAGGGCCTCTGGCAGGGCTTCAGCCGGGGCGAACGTTGGTACGTGTCCATCCAAATATTATGATATCGATCAATAAATATCAACAATATTAATGTGGAATCCCATTGTAAGCTGCTAAATCTTCTACATTGTCATACCCTTATGAAACCCTTCATACCCTCATACCCTCATACCCTTCTATGAAACCCTTAGTTTCATAGTTTTCAACTGCTTTTCAACGTTCAACAATATTATAAATTGAAGTTGATCTCTCCTTCCTCTGATGTGACATTGGTAATATTTCCTGTTTTTTTTTTTACATTGTAAAGCTTCGTTTACACCAAAGTTATTAACAAAATGTTAATAAATTAATCCTTATAGATTCTATTAGATTGAACGAAACTTGACAAACACATTATGTTCATCATGATATTATGTTCAATCTAAAAGAATCTATCCTATACTATCAAACGAGCAACTTCTGCTTTTATGTTTGGATGTTTGTATTTCACCAGATCTCGAAAACGGCTCTAACGATTCTCACGAAATTCAGAACATAGTAGGTTTATAATGTAAAGATTCGATTGAACTAGGTCTCATCCCTGGAAAAACTCGCTGAAGGACATTAAAATGATCATTATTATTCATCCTTGAGAAAACAGTTGATAATAATTATTTCGTCGTCTGTTGGTGATGGAAGTGAGTGAGCGAGTTCATGTGTGGTGGACTGTGTCGAAATTATGACTCAGCTGTTGAACTTTTGTAATTGTTCAATCAGGTACTTAGTGCCGGTTGCAAAAAAGCCGGGTTATTTTAAATCCTGATTAATTCCAGTAGATCCATCTTTTTGAAATGGTCTTCTCTGATTTGGTTCACGTGAAGTTAATCAGGATTAAAATCTAACCGGCTTTTGTGCAACTGGGCCTTTATGAGGGAAATTTTTGTATTCCTCTGGGAATTAATCTCAATTTACTGTGATTAGATAGAACATTTCTGTATGAATGTTATTATAATTTCTTCTTCTTCCGTAATATATTTTTTATGCTTTTGTACTCCAGAGCGAAGCTCGGTCCCCGATATTAAGAATTAAGTTATTAACATTTTGTTAATAACTTTGGTTTAAACGCATCTTAAGAGCTTACCAGTACCCATGCCCGGTAATGTTCATTAAATTTAATCGTAATCAACTACATATCAGTTCGTTGATAAACTCTAACCGTAATTAACTGCAGATCAATGACGTCTTCCACTTATCACCTTGCTTTATGTTAGATGACGTCATTTAATCACAGTTAAAATCAATAGAAGTACATGAAACTGGAACTCAGAGTTCGATCAAAAATATATTCACCAAATCTTCATTCTTAGAAACTGTCCAGACTCTTCCATTACAAAAATGTCGTATAAGAAGCTTTGAATAGCTTATCTCCAAAGATTGATTGGATCCTAATGCAATCCAAAATCATGCCTCTATTTATTTATTTATCGTTTGGCAGATACACAACATATATATATACAACATATATATGGCAGACTAGCCGTCAGGCTCGCTTCGCTCGCCATAGCCGTCTAGCCAGGGGGCTCCGCCCCCTGGACCCCCGACTGGATCGTCCAGGAATGAGATCAGCAGGCTCGCTTCGCTCGCCTGCATTTTTCATTTGAGCATTTTATCATATGTTAGAACAATCCAGTCGGGGGTCCAGACTAAACGTCTGGCTAAACGGATATGGCGAGCGAAGCGAGCCTGACGGTTAGAAATATAATATTCCCAGGATTGAAGTAGCAGTGCCCAATCAATTTTTCCGCGATAAATGCATTTAAATCTTCAACTTGGTGCCAACCTAACAAAGTCAACTCAACTTAATGCCAACCTGACAAAATTATTAATTTAGTTGCCAGTTAACAACTGTTTCGAAGAGGTACTCTATCTAGATTATAGTTCTATAGTAACATATGATATGGAAATTTCAATTATAATTATTAAGAGATTGGGAGAAGAAGAATATACATGCTAAAATACGAACTTTAAACCCTTAAAAACAACCCTTAGAGTTAAAATATTGCCAAAAGATTTCTTAATGCGCCTCTAAAGGGCCAACTGAACATACCTACCAAATTTGAATGTTTTTGGTCCGGTAGATTTTTTAGTTATGCGAGTGAGTGAGTGAGTCAGTGCCATTTCGCTTTTATATATAGATATACATATAAAGCTCATGAGTCTCAAATGTCTACATATAATATACTATATTTTTTCGATTTCTTCAAGATGTTGTGTAGTTTTTGGTCAGGAGAACATAAGTTTGTCTGACTGCCATTATGCTAGTCCATTTAGCGTTACCATAAAGAAACGAAAGCATAAGTAGATATCCCATGGTATAGGGCGTTTATGTCGCAACTTTTACTGTTATCTCAAGCCGATAGTTCACCTAGCTCTTTCCTATGCAGCTGTGTGACGCTGGTAGTCTCTCAAATTGTGCCGTTCATACACTATCACCCCAACAAAACAGTAAAAATCGACAATAATCGACAGTAATCGGCTTGAGATAACAGTAAAAGTTGCGACATGAATTCTCTATACCATGGGATATCTACTTACGCTATTGTTTCTCTATGGCGTTACCCAATGTGCACCATGCCTCTAAATAGTGATATTCTATGTTAGTAATTTACTTGATATATCTTTCCCTAGAATAGTCCGGATGCAAATGACATGAAAAAGGCATAACGTCAAAAAGACTAGAAAGAATAATGTAAAGTTGTAATAAAAGTGTTGTAGTGATGAAACTACGCTTCTTATTAGCTTTAACGCAGTTTGTTATACTAGTAAAATAGTCAAGAAATCAAGAAATTCATTGAAAATTGAAGGAATTTACAATTTAAGGGCCGTTTGCACAGTCAAAGCTTAAACTCGATTTAATCAGCTGGTGGCTTAAACTCAAAATGAAACACATTATAACAAACTAGACTTGATACGGATTTAATCCAGTTTAAAATGAAATTTAGTTTAAACTGTAACTGTGCAAACGGCCCGGACTAACAACGTAATTAACTCAACCTACTTTTTTATTACTGTGCATACATAGTATTTTCAGTTTATTCCAAATATTACATACTGAGAATATGATTCAAATCCAAGATATTACTCTAATCTTCAGTTTTACAAAATATTCTTAATCTAAACAATCTCTTTTTCTTGAAAGCTAGTCGGTTTCTTCAATTTTTTGAAAATTTTCTGAAAGGTTTGCAAAAGCAACGGCAGCCATTGTTACACCATTGTTGACATAGCAGAATGACATCAATTTCTGGAGAAAAAAAATTGAAAATTTTCGAAATTACCCACCTTTTTTTCCACCTCCTGGCATGACATAGCTGGGCCTTGCCGTGGGGGCGGAAGTACTCAACCAACGATAAACTTTTGATAGACTGGCTGAATCTTACAAGTTGTGTGGAAAATCGTTGATACTCTGCCATCATCGTTTGCACTACGAATTTCCCGTTCGAGTTTCGCTTTTCCAGGGCTGGAAAAGCGTCACCGCGCAAGCGTGATGCCCCCTAGATTTCCCGCCTGCCCGGTTTTTCCACTGAGGGAGGGTTTTGGAAACCCCACCACCGGAATACCCTCCCTCCCACACTCCGGTACAAATATAGAATCGTTTCTCCATGCAAGGGGGAGAATGGTACCCTTTTTATCCCCTTTTTAACCCTCTTCTCAACCTCCTTTTACCCCCTCCCCCTAATACCGACAACCTGAATTTTCTCGGACTGCATTGACAAGTAGGAATTGCATTGATGAATCATACTGTAGGTCGTAATGACGTCACTGTATTCGTTCGTGACTATTACTGGGAGAAAAATAGAATAGAATGATTCTAGTATTCTTCAATGTTGTTTTCCATCAGGAACTGCTTATTATTAAATCACTTTTTGCTATTAAAAAGAACGACTAACAGTCAGTTCTGATTTGAAGAAGCATTTGTATATAGTCAGTTCTGACTTCTGACTGCTAGTCGTTCTTTTTAATAGCAAAAAGTGACTTCTAGTAATAATTTCTATTCTATTTCTATTTAGAAACCAATAACATTATTTCATAAATATATATTCTAATAGAAATGTAATAATATTTATCTAATAATTCTTATAGCTATTCAATCTATTCCAATCATCTATATTCTAATATTTCATTTCATTTCATTCATTTATTGTATAAAATACTATAATCATAATACAATTATGACATTGGAGGAAAAACTAGGCTGAGCCTGTACTATTTCTCTCCAAAAATTTTGATAAAATGTTAATGTTATCCAAAAGATAAGGTTATGTAATCACACACTGCTTCGTTACTTGATTTTCGGTCCAGGAATGATGATTTAAAATTTTGAATTTTGAAGGTTGATTTTATACTCCAAATGAATCACAGAATGTATCACAATAAATTAAAAACTTGAGAAATATTGCACTCATTTAAAAAAATTTAATACAAAATCAATAACCTACTCATTATTTGTTATTCACAGCTGAAAACTCAAGAACACAAATATAAGAAACCAAGAACACTCTTTCGTAAATTTTATTATAAACCACTATTCTAATTATCCTATACTATTAAACGAGCAATTTCTGTTTATATGCTTAGATGTTTAGATGTTTATATGTTTGGATATTTAGATGTTTATATGTTTATATTCCACCGGATCTCGAAAACGGCTCTAACGATTCTCACGAAATTCAGAACATAGTAGGTTTATAATATAAAAATTCGATTGCACTAGGTCTCATCCCTGGAAAAACTCGCTGAAGGACATTAAAAGGATAATTATTATTCATCCTTGGATAAACAGCTGATAATAATTATTTCGTCGTCTGTTGATGATGGAAGTGAGTGAGCGAGTTCATGTGTGTGGGACTGTGTCAAAATTATGACTCAGCTGTTGAACTTTTGTAATCATTCAATCAGGTACTTAGTGCCGGTTGCAAAAAAGCCGGGCTATTTTCAATCCTGATTAATTCCAGTAGATCCATCTTTTTGAAATGGTCTTCTCTGATTTGGTTCACGTGAAGTTAATCAGGATTAAAATTTAATCAGCTTATGTGTAACCGGGCCTTTGTGAGGGAAATTTTTGCATTCCTCTGGGAATTAAACTCAATTTACTGTGATTAGATAGAACATTTCTGTATGAATGTTATTATAATTTCATCTTTCGTAATAAATTGGTTATGCTTTTGTACTCCATAGCGAAGCTCGGTCCCCGATATTCCATTTAGAAACCAAGAACATCCTTCCGTAAATGTTATTATACATATCTATTCTAATTATCTATTACAATAATAAATCAAAAACATTATTTCGTAAATTTTATTATCATCAATTATTCTTATTATCGATTCTATTTAGAAACCGAGAACATTTTTCCGTAAATGTTTTGCGTTTTTCTTCATTTTCTCTTCTTGCCTTCGCATGTACCAATGGACCATGATCGTCTTTAAATCACGATTCTGACGATCGTTTATGTTTTCAGAAATGCCAGTATCGGAGTCATCAAAAATCGACTCAAAATCATCTGATGATGCAGAATCTCCTTCTAGATGAGGAAGAACTGCGGCCTCTGTAGGAAGGATGTAGAGAGAGGATGCCTGGTCAAAAAGAGAGAGTAACAGAGACAAAAATATGATAACAAACTGAGGTAAGAACAAAAAGATTACAACTTTACAAGAGTAAATGCCGGCACAGATCTGTGTTAACCTAATATCTATGGTGCCGGTCGCACAAAAGCCTGTTAAATTTTAACCATGATTTATTCCAAGAGAACCCTTCTTTCAAAAATAAGCACGAATAACATGTTTTGGATTTTTGTATGTAAATTAAATTGTAATATTGTTTTGGCAAAATAAAGCTTATTTGATTATAAATAGCCGTCTCTTAAGCCGTGTCTACACGGAAAAAATGTTCGACATACATGTTCGGCAAACATGTTTGTTGAGGAGCTCAGGGACAAACATTTCAAAAAGTTTGGACAATCATTGTTTGTCAAACAAAAAATACTGTTTTTCCAACATCTTCAGTGTTTGCTGTAAAACATAAAAAACCTGTTCTCATAAAAAACCTGTTAAAACATTGTTTGTCAAACATAATAAAATTTGCCCAAACTATTTCAACAAAAATGTTTGTCAAACATAATAAAATTTGCCCAAACTATTTCAACAAAAATGTTTGTCAAACATAATAAAATTTGCCCAAACTATTTCAACAAAAATGTTTGTCAAACATAATAAAATTTGCCCAAATTATTTCAACAAAAATGTTTGTCAAACATTTGTTCAGTGTGGACACGTTTTTATTGTTCTTGTGTATTTAATCATGATTAACATTTAACAGGCTTTTGTGCAACCGGGCTCTAGAATACAAGAGCTATCTTGTCCTTACAAGAAAAACAAAATAACATTACAAAAGATGATTGTGAGAAATCATTGTCTTGATTAATTTAATTAGGGCCAAGCTACACTTAGCGTTTTCTCAGGCGTTTTCAGACGTGTCGGCAGGGTAGGAAGCTCTCCGATTGGCTGATTGGGTTGGCGTTCGGGAATCAGCTGATAATCAGCCAATCGGAGGGTTTCCTGCCCTGCCGACTCGTCTGAAAACGCCTGAAAAAACGTTTTGTATGGTTTGGTCCCTAGTTTGTTTTGTCTTCTCCATACTCAATCGAGCATCAAATAAATTTCCAAATACATATTTTTCATTCATGTGAACAATTTGGATAAACAAAAAGATTAATACATCTTGGCAAGATATTTTCTCGGGCCACTCCCGTGTTTCGGATGGACACGTTAAGCCGTCGGTCCCGGCTGCCTAAAAAGCAGTCGTTAGGTCATGTCAGAGGCCCTGAAATTGATCAGTTGCGACCTGAAAACTCTGACACCAGACCTGAGCCAGCCAGGTCACTCGATATTATTATTATTTAATACATCTTCTTTGCTCAAAATTAAACAAACTGCACAACAGAGAACTCATGCTGGGAACGCAAATAAAATAATATTTCAATATTATAGTAAAAAAAATAAAATTATTTATTTATTATTAAAATAAAATTATTATTTTATTTTATTTTCAATATTATAGTTATTGATTCGGGAATTTCCATTTTAAATTAGAAATTGAAAGTGAAGCCATAGCCACCTCTAATACAGAGGTATATTAGAGGTGGCTATGTTGAAGCCTATGCAACAGCTATAAGATGTCAAGTCAGAGTTTACTCAAGTGTACTAGCTTAATGAGTCCTTACTCACTTGGTGCCGGTTGCACAAAAGCCAGTTAAATTCTAACCGTGTTTAATTTCACGAGAACCAATCAGAGAAGCTGTCTTTCCTAAAAGGCCATCTCTGGTTCTCATGAAATTAATCACGGTTAAAATTTACCCGGATTTTGTGCAACCTGCACATAGAGTTGATATTATTGTGAGAGATCTTGTATCCATTCTTGAAGAAAATAATGAATAACTTGGAAAAACTTATAAAACAGCTCTATCATGCACTTTTTGCACTGAGAACTGTGAGGACTGCATCCACTATAAAGACAGCTCAGAAGGTGTATCATGGATATTTTTTAGCCCTAATACGCTACAGCATCTTCTTTTGGGGGAATAGTAAAAATAACTTATATACAATATTTAAGATGCAAAAGAAAGCTGTTCGTGTTTTGGAGGGCTTGCGGCCATCCAATTCATGTAGGCCCATTTTTAGAAAATACAGGTTTCTCACGGTCCCAGCATTCCACTTCCTTGAGACTGTAAATTTTGTCTTCAGAAATTCAGAGAGATTTGAGGGAAATGTAGTTTGCCATGGCTATAGCACAAGAGCAAAGAGTTCAGCTGTATATCAGTACCCCGCTCATAGACTGACACTTTTTGAAAAAGGACCATATTATTCGGGACTGAAGCTCTTCGATTGTCTACCTGAAAGAATACGGTTATGTGGTAGTCATAGGCTTTTCTTGTCTTCAATTACTAATGTACTTGTGGAAGCGTGTCCCTATACAATGGAGGAATGTTGTGGTGCCTTCATACTTTGAGTTTATACAGATGCATACACTTTGCATAGAAAAATGTTCATGACATGTTACATGCCACTTGAGCTCTGCTCAGATTTGTGGCTTCACGTAACAAATGACAATAATAATAATAATAATATAATAATAATAATAATAATAATAATACTAATACAGTACACCATAGTACTTGATTCTTCAAGCATTCGAATTGATGATTGATTAAGTAATACACAGGTCAATGAAGTATTAGGATATAAATAAAAATAGAAATCTAAGTTACCTGTTTAAAATTGTTTTAACATGTTGTGAGTAAACTATTTTAAAAAGGGTACTTAGATTTATATTTTTATTTATATTCAACAGTAGCCCTAACTGAAAAAAGACAAGTATTAGGATATATGAATAATTATTTACAGCACTATAGGCCTACTTGATTAAATTCGTTACTAAAGTAAATTCGTATGGCTTTTGTTGGTGGGTAGTCCCTTGCGGGAAGGTCCCACCGCCTGAATATATAATTTAAGCCGTCAATGGGCCTTACGAATGTCATACTTCAGCCGGGACCGACAGTTTACCGTGCCCATCCGATAATTCGTTACTATAAGTACTTGATTTGTCGTGCATGAAAATTGATGATCGATTAGGTAAAAGCATGGTTAATGAGGTATTATGGTATTTGCACTATTTACGTACCAAAAACACTACACATAGAGTCGATACCAATAGAAGAGTCCTTGTATCCATTCTTGCATCCAAATGTGAAATAATTGAAGTCCGATCCTAACTTATCTAATCGCTCTATTAGACTTGAAAGCGCCGTATGCACGTCCTTTTATAAACTCTGTAGCCGATGCTTAATAAGTTTTATTTTTTAAGTTTACATAGCACAGTTGCAGGAATTTTTCAATCGATATTATTTTTATTAAGCTGGTAGGAAATTAAAACTTTCAGAGAGAAGAGCTGGTCATAAAAATGAGATCCGTTGTTTAGTCTGTGCATCCCATTTGAAAATAAATCAGTTCGCTATTTACATTGAACTGCGATGCATGATAATCCATTTAATTATAATCCATTTATTGTATGAAATACTATAATCATAATACAATTATGACATTGGAGGAAAAACTAGGCTGAGCCTGTACTATTTCTCTCCAAAAATTTTGATAAAATGTTTGTGTTGTCCAAAAGATAAGGTTATGTAATCACACACTGCTTCGTTACTTGATTTTCGGTCCAGGAATGATGATTTAAAATTTTGAATTTTGAAGGTTGATTTTATACTCTAAATGAATCACAGAATATATTGATGTTATTATATAATATATTGTAGCTGACAAATGGAATTGATGCTTATTATTTGTAAAACTCTATTATTTTGAACCAAAGCATCTTAAGGTACAGAAGGTTAGAGGAGGTCAGGGGACATAAAAATTAAGTGAAAGACAGAAAAAATATTGGAGGAGAATGATCAAGAAATGAGTGAGGAGATGAAAAAGAGAGTGAGAGGAAGAAGAAGGAATACCATTCTAGTGGTCTATTCTATTTAGAAACCTAGAACATCATTCCGTAAATGTTACTATGCATATCTATTCTAATCTATTTATAAAAAAATAAATGTCTGTGTGTTTGTTTGTTTGTTTCCTATAGACTTAAAAACTACTTGACAGAACGGCATGAAACTTTGGGAATATGTTTTGTGAATATTGGGGATGGTTTCTGACTAGAAATTTCAATAGGGGGGCTAATAATAATTATCTATTAATCCATTTTACAGACCTATGTTTTCGTACTTGCCAGTCAATCGGCTACAGAAGAACGGGAAGATGATCATGATTCAAGATCATGTTGTGATAATATGATTTAGCATCTAAAGTTATCAGCTGTAATAAACAGGTCACCCGTGCTTAACACGGTAGTTTGGAGTTGGAGTGTAGTTGATTGGTACCAGCTGTAGATAATGGTTCCTTAGAAGACCTATACAATACTAGCCGTCAGGCTCGCTTCGCTCGCCATATCCGTCTAGCCAGGGGGCTCCGCCCCTAGACCCCCGACTGGATCGTCCAAGAATGAGATTAGCAGGCTCGCTTCGCTCGCCTGCATTTTTATTATGTTAGGACAATCCAGTCGGGGGTCCAGACTAAACGTCTGGCTAAACGGATATGGCGAGCGAAGCGAGCCTGACGGCTAGTAATATTATATTCCCAGGATTGAAGTAGCAGTGCCCAATCAATTTTTCCGCGATAAATGCATTAAAATATTCAACTTGGTGCCAACCTAACAAAGTCAACTCAACTTAATGCCAACCTGTCAAAATTATTAATTAGTTGCAGTTAACAACTGTTTCGAAGAGGTACTCTATCTAGTTTATAGTTCTATAGTAACATATGATATGGGAATTTCAATTATAATTAAGAGATTGGGAGAAGAAGAATATACATGCTACAAGACGAACTTTAGACCCTTAAAAACAACCCTTGGAGTTGAAATATTGCCAAAAGATTCTTAGTGCGCCTCTAAAGGGCCAACTGAACATACCTACCAAATTTGAACGTTTTTGGTCCGGTAGATTTTTAGTTATGCGAGTGAGTGAGTCAGTCAGTCAGTCAGTCAGTCAGTGAGTGAGTGCCATTTCGCTTTTATATATATAGATTATCAGTCCCCTATCATTGAGAGACTGGAAAAAAAATGATTTACTTAATGAAAGAAAGTTGTTCGTATTCCATTCATTAATTACTAAAGAATGATAGATTTTTTTAAATTTAGCTCAGTTGATATTCATCCTAAAATGGAAGATGGAAAGAATATGGAATTTTGTGTGATTCATCGTATATCGTATACTTCTTGGACCATCTATTGACAATCAACAACTATTAACTCATTAAATTCATCTTTGAAACACTGATTCAACCTATCCATTTTTTTTAAACACTTTACTGATAGATATAACTACCAATTGATTGAGAAGAATATGTTTTTGGAATAATAAATGCTGCATGACTAAGCACATAGTAAGTACGTATCGAGATGTAAATGAAAATATTGATTGTCAGGAGAATTTCATGATTCACCAAACAAAGTCAAGTATGACATGAGATACATTGACTTTTTGGCGGTACGAAGTACGCCGGGCTTGCTAGTAAGAATGAAAAAAAACATTATTTAGTAAATTTTATTATCATCAATTTTTTTATTATCTATTCTATTTAGAAACTGAGAACTTTCTTCCCAAAATGTTTTGCGTTTTTCTTCATTTTCTCTTCTTGCCTTCGCATGTACCATTTTAAAAACCACGACTTCAAACCACGAATCTGACGATCGTTTATGTTTTCAGAAATGCCAGTATCGGAGTCATCAAGAATCGACTCAAAATCATCTGATGATGCAGAATCTTCTTCTAAAGGAGAGAGAACTGCAGCCTCTGTAGGATGAATGTAGAGAGAGGATGCCTGGTCAAAAAGAGAGAGTAACAGAGACAAAAATATGAGAACAAAATGAGGTAAGAACAAAAAGATTACAACTTTATAAGAGTAAGTGCCGGCACAGATCTCTGTTTATCTAATCTTTGGTGTCGGTTGCACAGAAGCCTGTTAAATTTTAACCGTGATTAATTCCAAGAGAACCCTTCTTTCAAAAATAAGCACGAATAATCTGTTCTGGATTTGTTGTTATGTGATTTGATTGGTAATTTTTTTTGGCAAAATACAACTGATTTATTTACAATAGCCTTCTCTTATTGTTCTCGTGTTCAGTTCTTAATCATGATTAGAATTTAACAGGCTTTTGTGCGACCGAGCTTAAGAATACAAGAGCTATCTTGTTCTTACAAGCATATAAAATGAACATTACAAAGGAATGTGAGAAATTGTTGGGCCATATGAATAAAAACAGAGCATATGTTTATGAGCAAGAGCATGGAGCATGAGGTTTTGCTCATGAGCATTAGGTAGAAGCATAAGCATTTGCTCAGTTTTATATGGATAAGCTTTACCTTATACTCTTACCCAATGTATCTGGAATACTCGTTGTATTACCTTATGCTTGCTCTTACCTTATGCTCCTCAACTCTGGAGCAAATGTTCACGTATTTCAAAGATTTTTCATCAGCTAATTGGCCTTATTTTGTTTTTATAGTGAAAGGTTAGAATGTGCTACTCAAGTAAGCGCTAAATATGCAAGTATAGACACCGCTTGTGTTTTGTCGTCTGCTCTGTTCTCTATTTATGAATCGAGTTTAAGGTTAGTTGAGTTCTGAATTTTGAAATAATAGTGTGAAAAAATGTCATCTCTATAAATAATCTTCAGCGTAATCTTGTAATCTCAATAGCCTTCTTATAATCTTCTTCACTCTCATCTTCTTAAATGCCTATTTCCTATTCTGTGATGGCTATGTTTATATCTGATAGGTATCTTTTGTATTTATTCTTTTGTAGGAATAATGGAAATATATATCATGGTTGAATCTAAAAAGAGTTTTATAGTTCTCAACTATTGGTTGTGATCATATCTGGTATAGTTTCCTTTTCCTCACACAAATTATTTGAGCCATTTTACTGAGAGCAAAAAGTGAAAGCTGCTCTAGACTAGTCTAATCTTTCTTGAAGCATTTGCTTTAAAAGTTGAGCAAATACTCTAGTTTATTCATAACATTTTGAGTATAAGCTTTTACTTTTGAGCAAATGCTCAAACAATTTTTTTTTTTGATGAGCATGAGCAAAAGGTTTTGCTCACGTTTATTTATAAAAAATGAAGCATATGCTCCATATTTTAGAAGTATAAGTAAATGCTCAACTTTATTCATATGGCCCATTGTCTTGATTTAGTTAGGGCCAAGCTACACAAAGCGTTTTTTTCAGGCGTTTTCAGACGAGTCGGCAGGGTAGGAAGCTCTCCGATTGGCTGATTGGGTTGGCGTTAGGGAATCAGCTGATAATCAGCCAATGGGAGAGGCTTCTGCACTGCCGACTGGTCTGAAAAAGCAGGTCCCAGTATGAGTACTCTCTTGTACAGTTTGTTGAATTTTGAGCAAATATAACGATTAATCTCTTCTTTTCAAAATTGTTTTCGTAAATGAACAAAATATGCATTTGAAAATTTATTGGAAGGTCAATTGAGTATGGTGAAGACGAAACAAAATAAGGGCTAAACCATACAAAGCGTTTTCTCTAACATTTTCAGACGATTCGGTAGTGCAGGAAGCTCTCCGATTGGCTAATTGGGTTGGCGTTCGGGAATCAGCTGATACTCAGCCAATCATAGAGGTTTCTGTCCTGCCCACTCATCTGAAAAAAACATTACGGCTTGGCCCTTTGTTAGTTTTGTCTTCACCATAGTCAAAATCAATCTTCAAATGCATATTTTTCAGTTTTTGCTATTAACAAGAACGACTACCAGTCAGAATTTTTTACTATCCTATTATATTAAGCGAGCAATTTCTGTATATTTATATGGTTATGTGGTTATATAGTTATATGGGTATATATTTATGTTCAACGGATCTCGTAAACGGCTCTAACGATTTTCACGAAATTTGTAACAAAGTAGGTTTATGATATGAAGATTCGATTGCACTAGGTCTCAACTCTTGGATAACTTATTAAAAGGATATTAAAAGGATAAATACGTCCTTGGAAAAACAGCTCGAAATTTTGTCGTCTGTCGATACCGTAATGGAAAAGAGTGAACGAGTGCATGTGTGTGGGATCATCCAGCTGATCTCACGAGAAGAAAAATTTAGCAAGAGAAACTTATTTTTGTTTATTTCTCTTTTTTTAAAAATCATGTTTACTTAAGAAAGTCCAAAATAGTTACTAGATGCTGTTAGTGATACATAGTATATTAACAAATATTGTAGCAAACATAGTATATAATTCTAAATCGAATTCATTGACCAAGCGAAGTGAGGTCTAAAGCTACGTACACATATTCGCGCTTCCAACCCGCACCGAGCACGCTCCTTCCTCGTACCGCCCTCGTACCACCATCGAACCACAGTCGCTCCGCCCACGCACCCATCATGAACGTTACGAAAGATGTTAGATCTTCTCGCGTTCCCCGGTCGAACCACTGTTGCTCCCCGGTCGATCATCAATCGCTCTGCTGGAGTGACGTTCGGTTGCGGAGCAGAGCGAAAGTCTGTACGCACCTTTAGATTCAAGTGGACGGTTTGACATTTCTCTTAATGTTTAAATGTTTGAATGTTTATATGTTGCGCATTTACGGCGAAACGCGGTAATAGATTATCATGAAATTTGACAGGTATGTTCCTTTTTAAATTACGCGTCGACGTATATACAAGGTTTTTGAAAATTTTGCATTTCAAGAATAATATAAAAGGTAAAAGGAGCCTTTTTCATACACCAATATTAGAGCAACAGTAGAGTTATTTAGGATTTTTCCTAGACATTTTAAATTGATAAATTATTTATTAATTTTTGAGAAAACAAAACAACAGGTCAATGTAACTTACTGAGCGCGAGGTCTTCTGTTCACAGAACTACTAGTAGTATATCTATTTGTAATTTATGATGTGTTTGTTTTTTGAAGTGTGAATAAATTGTTATTTTGATGAGTGATTGTAGCTTAACCTAGATTTTGATTTGGACTGTAGTATAAATTTGAAAAGGGACAGTTTTGGGCGATAAGCCTGTTGTGCCTCCTCATATTACTGTAACAATAATTGTACGACTGAGAAAATTAATAAATAAAATATGAACTATAAATTCAATCTTCCGTCACAAATTTCTATGATTTTACACTCCAGAGCAAACCTCGGTCCCCCCGATATTAAATGAATTAATCACTCACTGTGACAACGAGATATTTCAGCTACAACAACCAGGAAGATGGCGGACCTGCCGAAAAATCTCGTTATCACAGTGAGTGATTAATTCATTTATTGTTTTAAATTCTGACTGGTAGTCATTCTTTTTAATAGCAAAAAGTGATTTAATAATAAGCAGTTCCTGATGGAAAATAACATTGAAAAAAGAATTACTCTTTTTTTTGTGTAGTTGAGAAGTTGATATTGTGGTAATTATTGATATTGAACGAAAGAGACTAAGAAATTCTCAAAAAACCACAGATTTATTGATACTCAGAAAGACCGGTTATTACACCATTGTCAATCTCTGATATCACAGATTTATTGATACTTAGAAAGACCGGTTTTGGTTATTACACCATTGTCAATCTCTGATAAACTTTGGAGTTTATCAGAGATTGACAATGGTGTAATAACCGAAACCGGTCTTTCTAAGTATCAATAAATCTGTGGTTTTTTGACAATTTCTTAGTCTTTTCTATTCAATACTTGCTCTTGTATCCATTCTTGAAGAAAATAATGAATACAGTGTGCGCCATAGTACTTGATTTTTCAAGCATTCGAATTGATGATTGATTAGGTAATATACAGTTCAATGAAGTATTAGGATATAAATTAAAATAGAAATCTAAGTTCCCTTTTTACTTTCCTTGCCCTATTACCGTAGGTAAGGAAAGTATTGCTTTCCAAAAAAATTTATGGTACCCTAATTTCATGTTTTCTATACGTTTCAAGGTCCCCTGAGTCCAAAAACATGATTTTTGGGTGTTGGTGTGTGTGTGTGTGTGTGTGTGTGTGTGTGGTGTGTGTGTGTGTGTGGTGTGTGTGTGTGGTGTGTGTGTGTGTGTGTGTGTCTGTGAACACGATAACTCCACTCCTAATTAACCGATTGACTTGAAATTTTAAACTTAAGGTCCTTATACCATGAGGATCCGACAATAAGAAATTCAATTCAAAATGGCGGAAAAAATGGCGGATAATGGCTAAAAAACCATGTTTTTCACGGTTTTCTCGAAAACGGCTCTAACGATTTTTTTCAAATTTATACACTATATAGCTATTTATAAGCCCTATCAACTGACATGAGTCTCATTACTGGGAAAATTGCAGGAGCTCCGTAATATTCCTGAGAAGAATGAATTTTGTTAAATTTCTATCACGATTTTCTCAAAAATGACTTGACCGATTTTTTCCAAATTCATACCCTGTATAGTTATATATCAGCTCTATCAACTGACATGAGTCTCCTCCCTGAGAAATTAACAGGGGGTCCACCCCATCCTTGAGAAATTTACTTTGAAATTTCCTTCTCGTACGTGAGGTAGGTAGGTAGAGCAGTTTATTCAAAAGAACACATGCCGATATTTTATTTGTAGAACAGCTGTTTTGACAACTTTTAAAGAATCCTCAAATTTCATAATTCAAACAAAGGAAAATGTGCTCTGAACACAATAACAATAGTATAATCGTAGTTTTAACTATTTAGCCGCCAATCGGCATAATGTTATTCCCCTAAATTATCCTCGTTAATGAGGCTTATAGATCAATGAGCAAGGAAAGTTGTGTGAGTGTACCACACCAGATTTTTAAAATTGTTCACTCAACATGTTTTGGCTATATGATGCCTTCATAAAGACAATATATTTAAGAGTAGCCTAACGGAAAAAGACAAGTATTAGGATATTTATGAATAATTATTTACGTACCAAAACCACTATACCATGTAGGCCTACTTGAATTAATTCATACTTATAAGTACTTGATTTGTCGTGCTTTAAAGTTGATGATTGATTAGGTAGGTGATATCACACGTCAATAGAATATTAGGCTATATGAATTATTTACGTACCAAAAACACCACACATAGAGTCGATATCAATAGAAGAGTCCTTGTATCCATTCTTGCATCCAAATGTAAAATAATTGAAGTCTGATCCTATCTTATCTTTCTATAAGACTTGAAAGCGCCGTATGCACGTCCTTTTATAAACTCAGTAACCGATGCTTACCAAGTTTTATTTTCTAAGTTTACATAGCACAGTTGCAGGAATTTTTCGATCGATGTTATTATAATAAATCTGGTAGGAAATTAAAACTTTCAGAGCTCAGCGCTGGTCATAAAAATAAGCTCCTTTGTTTAGTCTGTGCATCCCATTTGAAAATTATTCAGTTCGCTATTTACAATTTATTTTATTTATTCACAATGCAAATGACACTAATGTAATAACATTGAAAGATAAAATAATAAGGTAGTCTGTGCATCTTATTTTAAAATTATTCAGTTCGCTATTTACAATTTATTTTATTCATTCACAATGCAAATGACACTAGTGTAATAACATTGAAAGATAAAATAATAAGGTAGTCCTTGTGCTATTTTTCTTCCAAATTTATAGGTGACAAAGTCCAAGATAAGGTTAGAATTTCACGTGTACAATTTTTATAAAATTTTGGTCCAAAATAAACATTAAAACTATAAATTTTGAATTTAGATGGCTTAAATTGATAAATTATTTAGAAATATTCCACTCAATTACCACTTTTAACGAATAATATTGAGTTATTTGAGAAAATTTGGAACTATTCAAGAAACACAAACTAGTAAACACTAAAGCTCAGCTGAACTGCGATAATATATTGTAGCTGTCAGATAGAATTGATGTTTATTACTTGTTAAACTGAACCAAAGCATCTTAAGGTACAGAATGTTAGAGGAGGTCAGAGGACATAAAAATAAAGTAAAAGACAGACAAAATATGGAGGAGAACGATCAAGAAATGAGTGAGGACATGATGAAGAGAGTGGGAAGAAGAAAAAGAAGGAGGAGGAGGAGGTGGTGAGGAAGAAGGGAGAAGAAGAAGAGATTTTGAATTTTTAAGAAATTGATTGATTTTGAAGAGATATAGTGGTGTTTCTCCATAATCAAAAAATGAGACACAGATGTTGTCAATACCACTTTAATTTTGTTTTACAAAAGGACCATGGTTTCGGGGCTCCACCTGCCCCATCCTCAGCTAGACTGAGGTCTAGACTGAGGTTCAGACTGAGGTCTAGACTGAGGTTTAGACTGAGGTCTAGACTGAGGTTTGGACTGAGGTTTGGACTGAGGTCTTGACTGAGGTTTAGACTGAGGTCTAGACTGAGGTTTAGACTGAGGTCTAGACTGAGGTTCAGACAGAGGTCTAGACTGAGATCTGGCTGAGGTTGGGGCAGGTGTCCCCGAAACCATGGTCCTTTTGTAAAACAAAATTAAAGTGGTATTGATAACATCTGTGTCTCATTTTTTACTTTCCTTGCCCTATTACCATAGGTAAGGAAAGTATTGCTTTCCGAAAAAAATTAAGGTACCCCAATTTCTAAATTTATATACGTTTCAAGGTGTGTGTGTGTGTGTGTGTATGTGTGTACACACGATATCTCATCTCCCAATTAACGGAATGACCTGAAATTTAGAACATAAGGTCCTTACACTATAAGGATCCAACACGAACAATTTCGATCAAATGCAATTCAAGATGGCGGCTGAAATGGCGAAAATGTTGTCAAAAACAGGGGTTTTCGCGATTTTCTCGAAAACGGCTCCAACGATTTTGATCAAATTCATACATAGGAAAGTCATTGATAAGCTCTATCAACTGCCACAAGTCACATATCTGTAAAAATTCCAGTAGCTCCGCCCCATCTAAGCAAAGTTTGATTTTAGATTCCCAATTATCAGGCTTCAGATACAATTTAAACAAAAAATGTCAAGTGGAAAAGATTGAGCATAAAAATCTCTACAATTAATGTTCAGTAGCATTTTCACCTAAAATTGAAAATAAGCTCGAAATTAGAGAAAATAAGATTATTCAATTGCAAACTGTTGATTCTATTAAATCATTCACTATGAAGAGATAGCAGACTTCGTGTGTCTGCAGCGCTATTGTCCTGTCACCAGCTGGCTCAGATCTTAGAAAAGTAGACTTGAGATGCGCGGGAACACTAGCGTCAGTTGATCAATTTTCATAACGGCAAGGAAAGTTGTGTGAGTGCGCCACACCAGATTTTTACTATTAATTACATTTATTACATTCCTTAATCACATCAAATTAATGATTGGGAGAGAATCAACAGGATAAACCCAAAACTTTAATAATTATTTTAAACGAAAATCCAAATTAAATGATGTAATTCACCCCAAGACTCTGCTACAGCAAATATTGACAACAGGGTAAACATAAAGGGTAACATTTGAATAATTGCAATTTCTCAGTAATTCCCATCTTTTACCATTATTATTCTTTTCCCAATATTATTTTTTATTCATCAACTTCTCAGTTTTCTTTGATAATCCATAATTCTATTTTAGGATGTCATTCTTCTATCATTTTAAATATTGATCTAGACTGTGGCTCTCTCTACTCTTTTGCGGATGACACTGTAGCTCTGTTTCATGGAAATTCATGGATGGAAACATTTAAGAAAGCAAATAGTGGTATAGCAAGATAAAAAATTGGTGTGACCACAATAATTATGTATAAATAATGATAAAACTGTGGTTCTACCCTTTTACCTCACAATGGCTGGTAAGCCCTCTGAGGAGTACCAACTTAAAATAATTATTCATAAACCTGACTGTAATCAGTCTTATTGCCAGTGTGTTCCTCTCTTTGTTCATGATTCTGTAAAATACCTAGGCATCATGATAGATTCTCGACTAAGGTGGGAGCCACATATTTCTTATGTTTGCAATAGATTAAGGAAAACATTTTATATTTTTCAATTGAGATATTCTTCCATTGTACCAGTTGAGGATGGTATTCCTTGCCCTAATCTCTTCTGTAATTGAATACGGCATTGTTGGATGGGGAGGTTGTGGATCTTCATCTTACAACCCCTTATTTTGCAATATAAGAAAATTGTAAAAATGTCTGAATAGACCAGTTAGATATCCCACTAACCTAATCTATAAAGAATTCAAAGTTCTAAGCCCTGAGGATTTATATAAATTGAACTTATTAAAATATGTATTTGAACGACCATTAGATTTTCCAGTGACTCCTGAACATGGATATACAACTCGTGGTCAAGCCAGAGAGAAACTGTATGAGCCGAGATGTGTAACTGCATCTGCGGCTGGTCATGCAGCCTTTCAGGGTCCTCGTTTATTTAATGTTTTACCTTTCGATATTTCTAGAGAGTCCTCCTTATCGATTTTCTGTAGAAGGTTAGACTGTATTTATCGGCTTCATAAATTGTTTCGTTTCATTTTTTCATTGAAATAGTTTAACTTTATTCTGTAACTAGGCTATATAAACTAAGCATTGTAATCAATTTGTTTATTTTTGTGGAAGATGTGTATTTTTGTTTAGATTGCTTAATGGCATAAGATAATACTATTTATGTAAGTAGCTCTATATAGTACTTGAAGCAGCTGAATCGTTTTTCTTATATATTTTCTGTAATTCATAAGACGAACCACTCCTCGACGCAGGCCTAGCCTAATGAGGAGTGCACTTGCTATTTTTTATGTTTTATGCTTTGTAAAATTGTACAATGAAGTGAATAAAAGTTATTATTATTATTATTATTATTATTAGTATTATGAAGATGATAATGTGATAATGAAGATGTAATATGCACATTATTTTGAAGATGAATTAAGGGAAATAAACGATAAGTTATGGTTTGAGAATAGGCTATTTAGAGCACAGCGTTATAATATAATTATGGTAAGAACCTATTAAAATACAGAATCCCTTACCTGTTGAACGATTTGCCACCAGAATTGAAAAATTTACAAAGAAATGAAATAAAAACTAAACTTAAGAATTATTTTATAGGAATTGTTTGAATGAAAAGATTGTTGAAGATTATGTTAATATTCTAATAGGTTAGTTAGTAGATAGGTTAGTTTGCACATAGTAGACATAATAAACTGCACTGTACAATGGGAAATGGAAAAGAAAAAACTATGGATGAATAATAAATAAGAATAATTTTAATATTGTAAACAAAAAAGTGCTTAGAAGCAGTTGAAAATGATTAAGAGAGTGTATATTACAGTTTGTAGTATAATACATGTTTTTTGGAGGATAGGTTATGTTTTTGTATTCTATGACTGTGTGTGTATTGTAATATTGTTGATGTGCATGTTGGTTCAGCTAGTCAGCTGTTCAAAGCCACCTAAATGCAAGAGACAATAATGTCTGCAAGGTTCATCACCGATTTAGTAGAATATAGAGTGACTAATGTTGTGATTCAAGTGGTAGAAATTAGAACTTTAATATCAATCCCAGATAGAAACTATAATAGACTTTCAATTTAGTTTATTGAACACTTTACAAAAATTTTCATTTGTAGTATTTATAGAATGTATACGGTAACTATTATGATGTAGTATGAATTTGAATACTCCTCAATTAGCTCTAAGCTAGAGGAGAAAAAAAACACTGTATGTATATCATACTATGTAACTTTAAATGAATAAATTGAAATTGAAATTATTATTATTATTATTATTATATTATTATTATTATTATTATTATTATTATTATTATATATTATTTTTACGTCAGGGGAAACAAACCTGTTGCTTCATATGTGCTATTTTTATGAATATCAGACGTATAATTTCCTCCCATTTTCTTCACCTTCTTATAATTCATACATCATAATAGTTCGATTTTTCATGAACACTAGCTTCAGTTGATCAATTTTCATAACGGCAAGGAAAGTTGTGTGAGTGCACCACACCTGATTTTTTCATTTCAAATTTTTCTTAGACATTACTATATTTATATTGTCTGTATCAGTCTAAGGAAAATGGTAAATGAGTAATCAAAACGTGCTAATTGATTTTTATAATTTTTAATAATCCAAACCACATTTTATAACAGGATGCATTAAGTCAATTTATCAAATTGAAAACGTCCCTGAATGTATTAATTTACTATGAAGATATTTATTCATTTACTGAGGATAAAGTCATGCTGAAAGAATCAACGGAAAGGTTTCTTTGCTTTCATTTTGTTTTTCATATTTTTGGCTTCTTTGCTTTAATTTTGTTTTTCATATTTTTGGCTTTTTTCATAGCTTGTTTCTTTTTGCGCTTTATATACCATTTGGCTATCCATCGTGTGAACCAACATTTGTAAAGGAAGCCCGCCGGACCCATGACGCCACGTTCCCATAACCTCCTAGTGGATCCCGAGCTCTCAGTTTCGTATCCCAAATCTGCTTCAGTGACAAACTGTTCGGTCGGTTCTGAGAGATAGCGCAGTTTGACAGCGGTCACATCATTGGCCAGAAAAGATACCTGTATAAAAAAAACAACAATATTTTGACAAAGTTTTCGGTTAGGCGTGTTGCTCTAGCCCAGTCAGAGGGGTCAAGTTACTTATGATGGTAATGAAGTTTTTTAAGTAGTTGAGAAGTTGATATTGTGGTAATTATTCATATTGAATGAAAAAGACTAAGAAATTGTCAAAAAACACAGATTTATTGATACTTAGAAAGACCGGTTTCGGTTATTACACCATTGTCAATCTCTGATACCGGTCTTTCTAAGTATCAATAAATCTGTGGTTTTTGACAATTTCTTAGTCTTTTTCATTCAATGGTAATAAAGCTCAACTTATAATTAGGCTACTCATGATGATATTACTTATCCTATTATATTAAGCGAGTAATTTCTGTATATTTTTACTGGTTATTTATATATTGGTTTTTTATATGGTTATTTTATGTCCAACGGATCTCGAAAACGGTTCCAACGATTTTCACAAAATTTGGAACATAGTAGGTTTATGATTTAAAAATTCGATTGCACTAGGTCTCATCCCTGGGAAAACTCGCTGAACGACGTTAAAAGGATAATTCATCCTTGGAAAAACAGCTGAGACTTTCGTCGTCTGTGGATAATGGAAGTGAGTGGGCGAGTGCGTCTATGGAAAATCAAAATATCTCATTAACGAAATTCATAAACTGACGGTTTCATACAAATTTCCATGACAAATTCATAAACTGACGCTTTTTTAAGCCAGCTGTAAAATATAAACACGACCTGAAAAATAAAGAAAAATTAAAGCTGGGTTTACACCAAAGTTTTTTTTATGTCCAACGGATCTCGAAAACGGTTCCAACGATTTTCACGAAATTTGGAACATAGTATGTTTATGATATAAAAATTCGATTGCACTAGGTCTCATCCCTGGGAAAACTCGCTGAACGACGTTAAAAGGATAATTCATCCTTGGAAAAACAGCTGAGACTTTCGTCGTCTGTGGATAATGGAAGTGAGTGAGCGAGTGCGTCTGTGGAAAATCAAAATATCTCATTCCCGAAATTCATAAACTGACGTATAAACTGACGCTTTCATACAAATTTCCATGACAAATTCATAAACTGACGCTTTTTTAAGCCAGCTGTAAAATATAAACACGACCTGAAAAATAAAGAAACATTAAAGCTGGGTTTACACCAAAGTTATTAACAAAATATCTTAACAAAATTACTGGAGAAGCCAGTATTTGTATAAGGTCTATAGTTTCAATCAAAGACATTAAAGAGGTATGCATCTTTAAGCTGGGTTTACACCAAAGTTATTAACAAAATGGTTATAACTTAATCCTTATAGATTCTATTAGATTGAACGGAAGTTGACAAACACACATGGTCATCATGTGTATGATAAGTTATGTTCAATCTAATATAATCTAAAAGGATTGAGTTAACATTTTTTAATAAATTTGGTCTAATCGCAGCTTTAAGGTCTTTGGTTTCAATATTTTGTTTTGCAGTTATGGTATTATTATGCGAGCCCATCAGTATCAATATTCTCACATTCGATAAAACTAATTTAATAGGTTAATAAAAATAAACAAATGAACTAAATAATGCTGGAGAAATTATAATATTTTTGATTCTAAAAAAATAATTTTCATCAGATAGAAAGATCATCCGGAACTGGATGAATTATATCATATGAAATACAAATTCAAACGTGAACTGAGTTTGTTAACATTTAAAACAGTTGACATCTGGTATTTGTGGATGAGAATACTGCGTGAGGTCTACTGTTCACAGAACTACTAGTAGTGTATAAATCAAAATTCTGAGTCGAAACAGGTTTGGGCTTTGCATATTAGTCCTTCCCCAATCATTTTAAAGAATTGTGTTTTGTTTATCAATGAATAAATAACGAGTGAAGCTCGGTAACCTGATATTTATGATTTATCTCTGTATAAGAATCTCAAGTCATTTTTATTCAAAAAAAGAAGAAAAATTGCTTGATATGACCGGAAATCCGAGGAAGCGCCACTAAACTCAGGTACCGTAGAAGGCGAAATTGCTTGATATGACCGGAAATCCGAGGAAGCGCCACTAAACTCAGGTACCGTAGAAGGCGAGATTGCTTGATATGACCGGAAATCCGAGGAAGCGCCACTAAACTCAGGTACCGTAGAAGGCGAAATTGCTCATGTTGGCCAGAAGGCCACCTACCCGAAAGCAGAGATGAACTAAATCTAACCACATTCTCTGTAATTTCAAATTCTAATTTATATTGTCTTTTTGATTTTCAGGTGTTCTAGCTTTACTTCTGTTGTAGAGCATGCTTTCTCATCATCCAATCCACCGGGAGATGTAAAGGAATTGGAAACACAGCGAGAGTTCCTAATCACAATTCTACTTCGGTTGGTTGAATATCCTCAGGTATGTCTGAGTTGCAGTATAGTAGACTGGTCGGTCACTAATGGTAGGACATACATTATAAAAATGTCTTCATAACAGCGAAAGGCTTCAATCAACATTTTTTGAGGTTAGGCTTTTGTATCTCCGATTTTTTGTTTATTTTTCTTTGCTGCTGTATTTGAGGTTAAATTATGTTTCTATCACTACTTTCCTTGCCTTATTACCATAGGTAAGGAAAGTATTGCTTTCCGAAAAAATTAAGGTATCCCAATTTCTAAATTGATATACGTTTCAAGGTCCCCTGAGTCCAAAAAAGTGGTTTTTGGGTATTGGTCTGTATGTGTGTCTGTGTACACGATATCTCATCTCCCAATTAACGGAATGACTTGAAATTTGGAACTTAAGGTCCTTACAATATGAGGATCCGACACGAAAAATTTCAAATTAAATTCAAGATGGCGGCTAAAATGGCGAAAATGTTGTCACAAACAGGGTTTTTCGGGATTTTCTCGAAAACGGCTCCAACGATTTTGATCTAATTGATACTTAAAATTGTCATTGATAATCTATATCAACTGCCACTAGTCCCATACCTGTAAAAAATTCAGGAGCTCCGCCACATCTATGCAAAGTTTGATCTCAGATTCCCAATTATCGGGCTTCAGATACAATTTAAATAAAAAAATTAAGTGGAAAAGATTAAGCATGAAAATCTCTACAATTAATGTTCAGTAATACATTTTCATCTAAAATAGAAAATAAGCTCGAAATTCGAGAAAATGTGATTATTCAATTGCAACTGTTGGCAACTGTTGATTCTATTAAATCATTCACTATGAAGAGATAGCATACATCGTGTGTCTACAGCGTTATTGTCCTGTCACCAGCTGGCTCAGATCTTTGAATAGCAGACTTGAGATGCGCGTGAACACTAGCGTCAGGTGATCAATTTTCATAACGGAAAGTTGTGTGAAGGCGCCACACCAGATTTTCATAATTTGTAATTTACCATTGGTTTATCCATTGTTATTGTTTGTTTATTTCATGTTAGAAGTCTCTCGCTTTCCTATCGGCGGAGGGCCACTAAACTACAATACTACTCGTTCGTTCAAAAACATCCAACATTTTTGAAAATGTATCTTTCCATAAACAATAAATGCTCTTCTGTATCTTCCCAAAAGCAACGTGTTGCATCCAAAAAGATACACAAGGAGCTTTAATGTATCTTTCCATAAGCAACAGATGCTCTTCTGTATCTTCCCAAAAGCATCGTGTTGCATCCAAAAAGATACATAATGAGCTTTAATGTATCTTTCCATAAGCAACAGATGCTCTTCTGTATCTTCCCAAAAGCAACGTGTTGCATCCAAAAAGATACACAAGGAGCTTTAATGTATCTTTCCATAAGCAACAGATGCTCTTCTGTATCTTCCCAAAAGCAACGTTCTGCATCCGAAAAGATACACAAGGAGCTTTAATGTATCTTTCCATAAGCAACAGATGCTCTTCTGTATCTTCCCAAAAGCAACGTTCTGCATCCGAAAAGATACACAATGAGCTTTAATGTATCTTTCCATAAGCAACAGATGCTCTTCTGTATCTTCTCAAAAGCAACGTGTTGCATCCGAAAAGATTCACAAGGAGCTTTTTGGAGTTACGTCCTTTTAGCACAACCCAGCCTATCATCGTTCAACATACTCTGTCCATTGTTGGTGGTACATTGCAACTCTCTCATTCATGAAGAATCTCTGTGTGTAGGGAGCTTCCTCCATCTAGGGATCTAGGGTCTCTGAAGCCTGTGATGTTTTTGCAAAGCCGTGAATATTACCCCGCATACCATACCTTGCCTATATGCCGTTTCAAAGTCACGGAGGCTTGTACTGTCCACCCTGATCACCTGCAATGCTATAACACTGGCTCTATGTAAAGCGTCATAGCCTTACTAGAATTCTTAAGGGATTTCCAGCGTAACAATTATATTTTATGAACGCACTTTAAATTCTCTAGTTTAGAGGTGTCAAAATTTGAATATAAAATCATGTAGTCCTCATTTTAAGGGAATAGAATTCTACGCACGCGCTCTGCTTCTAACTTTCTAGTCTAGCTTTCTAAATTTATAGCTTTTAACTTTCTAGCTTCTAATTTTCTGTTTCATGTACTAACGTACATGACAGCATACCATACACCCTATTCATCAGCCGACCTTTTTCTTGTTACTAAACCTCGTTATTATAACGTTATTTCTCGTTATAAATGTGTATCAGAGTCCATATTCGATACAGTGGATATATTATTAATTTAATTACTTCTGAAGGGACTACTATATTAGTTGTAGGTGACTGTAAGTCAGGTTTGTAAGGTGTGTTTAGCTGCGTACACATATTCGCGCTTCCAACCCGCACCGAGCACGCTCCTCCCTCGTACCGCCCTCGTACCACCATCGAACCACAGTCGCTCCGCCCACGCACCCATCATGAACGTTACGGAAGATGTTAGATCTTCTCGCGTTCCCCGGTCGAACTACTGTTGCTCCCCGGTCGATCATCAATCGCTCTTCTGGAGTGACGTTCGGTTGCGGAGCAGAGCGAAAGTCTGTACGCACCTTAAGGTTTGTAAGTCAAAGTCGTATAAACAATACGAGAAATTCATCTCATCAATCTATGCCATCAAGTTGGCCTAGGTAGTAGAATAGAAAAAGATTAAAATAATGTAGTGTGCTATAGATGAGAGAATTTGCTCGGCTAGAAATTTTTCTATTTCAAAATATAAGTGGGTGATGAAAGGGGTAATATTTCTCAAAAATAATTCAAATTATTTTTCCAATTGTCAAAGATAAACCGAATTAGAATCATACACAATTTGACAACGCTGTTATTTTTTGGATAAAGAGCCAAGTCTCAACATTTTTACAGACTTTAGGAACTTTCTTGAGAAACGTCATAATTCGAATTTTCTGTTAAAGTCTACCTCAATTTTAAAATATTGTACAGCATATATATTGGAGTGTATTTGTGGTAATCATTATAGAATAACCACCAATGCTTGATATTGTAGATAGTATATTAAATTTAGTGTATATGGTCAGCACAGAGATTGCCAAGTGGCTTTAATCTCTGATGGTTATTCAGACCCATTTAGATTTATGAAAACTTCCCAAAAATATAATAATATTATAGGATTACTTACCACAATAACTACAAAAATTGAAGGAAATAGAACCATTTTTCTCCAATCCATATCAGTGATCTTTTATTACATTACACTCTCACAAAATGCTAAATAGATAAAATTGCATCTCTACTGTATGAGCACACTGCAAATTGCGCTCAATAGAACACAGACTCAAAATATTTCTGTAGCAGATGAACAATAATATTTCATTGTTCAATTTACACAAAACGATCTGAAAAGGTGTTCATGGATTTGTTTCCTATATTTATTGGGAAACAATGTTTAGTAGGTTTATGTATAGATATAGGTTGAAGCAGTTGTGATCGTTGAAAAAAAATCGAAACTTTTGTTAAAATTCTTATTGGAAGAATATAGTTTCTATTATGTTTACTTCATTGTAAGGAGTATGATAATTGGAACATGATATCGCATGAATCATACATTGTCTACTCACTTCTTTGTTGTTTCTTTCCACTTAAAATTTTCAGTATTGATTGAATTGGAAGCGATTATGTTATTTATTAGGAATACTGACTTTGTTGTATGATCGTTTTGTTGAAGAACATCCAAAATGAACGAATTTTTATTAATTTTGTAGGGTTTTTAACAGTATATTTCGCACCTAGGGCCGAAAATGAGACTTTTCCGGCTCGAAATCGGTATTCAAGTCCGAGGCCGTAGGCCGAGGACTAGAAAAGATTGAGAGCCGGAAAAACATTTTTGCCCATGGTGAGAACGTTATTTTTCGCCACACAGAAAAATATACAATATATATATATATATATATATATATATATATATATATATATATATATATATATGAGAATAATAATTGTTCATTAAGCACTTCCGAAAGCAAAAGTGGAAGGTCATAGCTCTAGCAAATGTGAGGTAATCTGAATATCAGGAAATTGTCCAAGTATTTTCATTTTTTACTCTGATTTGTCTAAATAAACTAAAAGATTATGTTTAATAATTATGTGAGAGGTTGAGTTTATACTTTTTTATTCTTTCATATGGCAATAAGATGATATAATTATAAATGTTTTAAATATTGAATAATAAACATAAATAATGAAAAGTTCTTTGATCAGCTGTTTTAGCACACTTGAAATTTGGCCAATCTGAATGTCAACGTCAACAATGCTTGATTGCTTGTTGTCATGGACTTGGGAAGTTAAGGTTAGAAGTTCTATCCTACTCTGAAAATCAAATTCGGATAGTTTATAATATATATCTTATCTGTATTTCATTCATCCAAATAAAATGATAGTATATCATTGCAGAATACTCTATTCAATTCTAGAAGCAGGAACTGATTCCGTTTCATAAATTATTTGTAAAAACGTTCAGCACCATGGATATTGCCCAAGTAGTTCCAAAATTATTCACCATGTTTCGTGATAAACGAAGTACTGTGAGGTTTGAGGTTAGATCCTATTATACTCTGAAAATTGAATTTGAATAGTTTATAATATCTTATTTGTATTTCATTCATCCAAATAAAATGATAGTATCTTATTGCAAAATACGTTATTCAATTCTAGAAGCATAAACTGATTCCGTTTTATAAACCATTTTGTAAACACGTTCACAACAAATCAGAATCAGCTGACTTCAAGGTTATTTTACAGCCCTAGGGCCGTAAAAATTTTACCGGCCTGGTCAGAAAACAATCATTTTCGGCCTCCATATGACGCACGTAAACCAGCTCATTACATCCAAGTGGGGCGAAAAAATAATTACCAATGTTCAGGATAATATTTATCTGTAGGTCTTGATATCATGTAGGGAATTTTCACTTTTCTTGCCCTATTACCATAGGTAATTTCACTGTTGAAAATGATCGCTAGACGGTCGAAAGTGCTTCAGTCAGTAAGTCAAAGTTTTTAATTATTTACTTGAATATTTGAATGCATGTCCTGTTTAAATATATAGAAAAAAGTGTGTTAATACATAGCAGCTCGGAATGGATCAAAAAACCATCACCTGTAAGAAATTATTGGTTTCCAAAAAAAAATTAAGGGACCCTAATTTCAAGTTTTCTATACGTTTCAATGTACCCTGAGTCCAAAAACATGATTTTCAAATTAGTAATTATGATTACTCTTGAGATATAGACACATTGAGAACAAAGATGTAACCAAATAATTAATTTTTCAACCTTATACAGGAGATGGGCCTATAGTGAGGTCCACGTTATAATGGCAGTGTTTGATTAGCAACGGTGTTGCTATCCTTGTCTATCATTCAACAAAGCGGATAGCGCTATTGCGGATAGCGGATAGCTCTTTCTCGCTTTGCTCTGTTGCCAGATCAGCTTTTAACAATGTAGAATTAATAATTAATTAACAAAATATTTCACCTTAATTATGAAAATTGAGTATGAAATTATTGAAAAATATCATTTCTTGCTTAATAAACTAGTAGTTCTGTGAACAGTAGACCTCGCGCTCAGTGAATTACATTGACCTGTTGTTATGTTTTATCAAAAATTAATAAATAATTTATCAATTAAAAATGTCTAGAAAAAATCCTAAATAAATATAGAGCTTTCTGTCCTATATCGTACCGTGACGTGTCGTCCCGGAATATGAGTGTGAGCGCTGTTATCAGGTCTGGCTGCAACTGTCTACAATGTTGATGGAATAAACAATTTTCAAGATGTTCGATGTTTTTGAACGGGTAGTATTATAGTCAACTGTTTACTAACGTTGATGGAAAGATACATTTTCAAGATGTTCGATTTTTTGAACGGGTAGTATTATAGTCCACTAGACAGCTGATTTATGATGAATAATTCTATAGTCTGATTTTTACTCTAATATTGGCGTATGAAGGAGGCTCCTTTTTCCTTTCATATTATCCTTGAAACGCAAAATTTCCAAAAACTTGTATATACAAGGTTGTATATAACCTTGTATTTCCTTGTATATACGTCGACGCGCAATTTAAAAAGGAACATGCCTGTCAAATTTCATGAAAATCTATTACCGCGTTTCGCCGTAAATGCGCATTATAAAAACATATAAACATTTAAACATTAAGTGAAATGCCAAACCGTCGACTTAAATCTTAGACCTCACTTCGCTCGGTCAAATATAATATTGATTAACGTGAATGAAGCGTTAATATTACATCAATAAACCTTTATCAGCTACCGTCTATAGAAGAAATTGACAAGACAGAGGATCGGCAACGTTTTTCTCCTATATTTCTTCACTGCCATTATAACGTGCACCTCACTATAGTATGTTGTATTCTCATGTAGTTTCTAGTGTAGGTTTATTGAATTATTTATTATTAATTATGCTTTAGATTGCAAATCTGTACATGTCCCCAGGAAGTGAAAATAAAGATAGGAGATGAAATGTCACAAGGAAGTAGAATTGGGAGAGGAGTGAGACAGGGTTGCAGCTTGTCCCCAACATTATTCAACTGCTACCTAGAGGAAATGATTGGAAAGAGTTTGTCAGGTAAAAGGGGGGTGAAGATTGGAGGGAGAAGGATAGAATGTATCAAGTTTGCAGATGATATGGCTGTGCTGGCTGAAAATGAGCGCGCAATGAATGATATGTTAAAACATATCAATCACTGTTGTGAAGAGTATGCGATGAGAGTGAATGTGAAGAAAACAAAGAGTATGGTGATCAGCAAGACTCCAAAGAAAGCAACAATCAACATAGGATTGCATCACATTGAACAGGTGTCATCATTCAGGTACCTTGGGTGTATGTTTAAAGAGGATATGCGATGTGATTTAGAAGTAAAAGTGAGAATTGCAAGAGCAAAGGAGGCATTCAGCAATATAAGAAGATTGGTGAGTAGCAAAATGCAAATAGAACTGCGGAAGAAGATGGCCAAGTGTTTTGTGTGGTGCGTGGCTCTCTATGGAGCGGAAACCTGGACTCTCAGAAAGCAAGGAAGAGAAGAGATTGGAGGCCTTTGAAATGTGGGTGTGGAGGAGGATGGAGAGGATCAGCTGGATGGATAAAGTGAGGAATGAGGAGGTACTGCGTAGAGTAGGAGAGGAAAGGAATATTATGGCGGTGATAAGGAGACGAAAGCGGAACTGGCTGGGACACTTGCTGAGGCATGGCGGACTACTTGTGGAGACAATGGAAGGGACTGTGCAAGGAGGGAGGGTGCTGGGACGAAAAAGAGTGAAGTTGGTGGATGATATTGATTGATTGATTGAGTACTTTATTTATGTAGATTACAATATATACTGTCTTATACACTTATATACAATAGCTTACAATACAGCAAAATTATAGATGAATTTACATGATATAGACTAAGAAAATAATTATTGAACTGTATATGATATGAAAAAGCAATTTGTAATATAATAACTATAGATAATAATTATATTGTTATGTATCTACATAAATTGGCGGAGCTTTGGACATATCAATGTCCATTCTTCGGAAAGAATATTAAAAATATCCTCCCCACTAACTCTCTACCAAATATCAGGGATCTGATATATCAGGGATATCAGGGAGGAGGGAAAGTACTCCAAGATGAAGAGAATTGCACAGGACAGAGAGGAATGGAGAAGGAGGAATCATGTTTAGACCTGCCCTAGGGCAGAACACCAGTAATAATGCTTTAGATGACACAACAATAATACTGTACAACAATAGCTCACTCAATTCATTATCGAAATAATAGAACAGTACCTACTTTGATACCATGTCTGATAGATATTTCTATAAAGATAAAACATAAGATAATTTAGTAGCCCATTCTCCAAAATGATAATAATAATAATACTGAGGGTGATGCCCACATAAGCTCTCAGGCTTGTGCGTGGGTAATGAGTGAGAGGGATGATGATGAGTGATGACGACTACTTTTTACTTTTCTTGCCCTATTACCATAGGTAAGGAAAGTATTGCTTTCCGAAAAAAATTAAGGTACCCCAATTTCTAAATTTCTATACGTATCAAGGTCCCCTGAGTCCAAAAAAGTGTATGAGTGTATGTGCGTCTGTGTACACGATATCTCATCTCCCAATTAACGGAATGACTTGAAATTTGGAACTAGAGGTCCTTACAATATAAGGATCCGACACAAACAATTTCAATCAAATTCGATTCAAGATGGCGGCTAAAATGGCGAAAATATTGTCAAAAACCGGGGTTTTCGTGATTTTCTCTAAAACGGCTCCAACGATTTTGATCAAAGATATACCTAAATAGTCATTGATAAGCTCTATCAACTGCCGCAAGTCCCATATCTGTACAAATTTCAGGAGCTCCGCCCCATCTATGCAAAGTTTGATTTTAGATTCTCAATTATCAGGCTTCAGATAAAATTTGAACAAAAAATTTCGAGTGGAAAAGATTGAGCATGAGAATCTCTACAATTAATGTTATGTAACATTTTCACCTAAAATTAAAAAAAAGCTCGAAATTCGAGAAAATGTGATTATCCAATTGCAAACTGTTGGCAACTGTTGATTCTATTAAATGATTCACTATTAAGAGATAGCAGACCCCGTGTGTCCCCAGCGTTATTGCCCTGTCACCAGCTGGCTCTAGTCTGAAGTCTGTGAATAGTATACTTGAGATGTGCGGGAACACTAGCGTCAGGAGATCAATTTTCATAACGGCAAGGAAAGTTGTGTGAGTGCGCCACACCAGATTTTTAGGTAGTCGGGTCCAACAGCTTATCGTCTCCTCCGAAAGACGGGGTGGCCGTATCTATGTGACAGTACTGTGGTCAAAAACTTTTAGCACCGGTCGAGATTAGAAACAATGAAACAACAGATCAGATAGCGAAATGTTTAATGAATTACCGGTAATCATTTACATTTTTGTTTTCAGAACAAGGTCCTCCAAACGTATCTTCCTCCCTGTCTAATTAAGAACATCCCGGCTCTTGATCGTAGAGACGCTCTAGCTCCTCTGTTTAGAGGTTCGGATTCATAATTTTCTGGAATTTCTAGAGGAGTTTCAGCTGCTTTTTCCTGCTGTGGTAAGGTGAGACTGGCCGCTTCTGTCGAATGAACTAATGTTGATATCTGTGAAAAATAAATATAAATTTTATAAAAATAACAATATTTTATTAGCCAATAAATACTAGAAACAGTACAGTGGGCCATGGTATATCCTAAATATGCGATACACTATAGTTGAATATGACTTTGATATAGATATAGAAATTGGCATTTATTGATCAATAAATAGATCATCTACGGCTCAACTCACACTTACGCGACTCAGGTCGAGAAGAGACTCGACTCTAGTCGAGAGCATGTGTTTTCAAATGGTGACACTCAGACCAGTCAATTCTACACCTTTTCCAACTGTATTTGAGAAAGTATCAATTGTATTTGAGAATAGTCACTTGTATTTGAGAAAACGTCAGATGTAAATGAGAATAGTCAATTGTATTTGAGAAGTCATCACTTGTAATTGAGAATAGTGAATTTTATTTGAGAAAGAGTCATTTCAATTTGAGAACACATTTGAAATCGAGAAGTTGTTAGTTGTAATTGGGAAATAATTTTAAAAAACCAGTACTTCCAGTACTGTACTCATATAAAATAAAATGATAATAAATTTAATATTCCAATAAAACGTTTAGTTTTCTAATAAAACATTATTTTCAAGCCCCAAAACCCATTGAAGAATTGCCGAACTGTTTGATAAAGAGGTTCAATTGATTGATTAATAAGTTCAATTGCGCCGTAAACATAATATAGAGAATTTCATCTTCATCAAGTGCAATGTTTCAAAATTTTTGGAGACAAAATTCGCGTTGCCAATACATACATTCATAGAAATAATTCTCATTAATCATCAATTTCATCAGAAAGTATCAATTTCCCCCCCCCCATGCAAGGCTATGGTAGTATTTGAATACTGTGTAAGTAGTACAGTATCCTTTCCTGCTCAAGCTTAAATCAAACCTGTACTGTAGGCTACAGAAGAGTCACGACAAGTCAATTGGAAAATTTTCTCATTTTCAATTGATAAGTTCTCATTTATATTTGACGATTTCTCAAATACAATTCACTATTCTCAATTCCATGTGACGACTTCCGAAATACAATTGACTATTCTCATTACAATATGACATTCTCTCAATTACAAGTGACTATTAAATACAATTGATACTTTCTCAAATAAAATTGGAAAAGGTGTAGTCTCCGCGACGTCACCATTTGAAAACACATGCTCTCGACTAGAGTCGAGTCTCTTCTCGACCTGAGTCGCGTAAGTGACAGTTGAGCCTAAGAGTTGTAAAATTGCAGATAGATGGAGATGAGAACATGAACAACTTTTTATTAATATTAATGATGAAAATTACTGAGATATTGCAATTATTTAAATGCTAATGAATTAATAATTATTATTAAACGAAAATCCCAATTAAATGCTGTAAATCACACCGAAGAATTCTGCTACTGCAAATATTGACAACAGGGTGATTTCCATCTAGCTGTTTACCCTGTTGTCAATGTTTGCAGTATCAGAAGTCTTCGGGGAGATTTACAGTGACCATAATGACTGGATATACAGCTTTAGGTGGGCTACGAACCACCGGGAAGCGATTTTTGAGCTCATGAATGATATTTAGAGAAGTCGGCTCCTCAAGTGGTCACTTTTGATCAATTGATTCATTATATTTATGGTGAACTAGCTTACCCGGCGAACTTCGTACCGCCAAAAGTCAATGTATCTCATGTCACACTTGACTTTATTTGGTGAATCATGAAATTTATATTTAGATTTACAGCATTCAAATTGGATTTTTCTTTATTAATAATATTAATGATTCCATATTTTCTAATAACATATTTCATTAGGGCTACTTGATTTGTTAGTTAAAAAATATTTCCATAGTACCCTTTTGTTCTCAAAAACTTGAAAATGGATTGGAAATGCCGAAACTAGTTGTTATTGTCTTATAAGAAAAAGTTTTTAAAAACATAATGGTACTATGGAAATATTTTTTACTAATATTAATAAATTTATTGAGAATCAAACGATTCTCAATTGAGATGTTGTGGATCCATTATTCTCCACTATAGAAACTGATAAAACTAAAAACTTGGTACTGTAAAACAAGTTACTTTTAAGTGAACGTTGATTATAATTTATTATAATATATCATTTAATTCCTACTCACAAATTAATTCGACCATTATACCTCTATTCTAGGTACTTATTTAATAAATTGAGAAATGTGGATAATGAGGTCCACGTTATAATGGCAGTGTTTGATTAGCAAAATGGTATTGCTGTCCTTGTCTATCATTCAACAAAGTGGATAGCGCCATCTCTTTCTCGCTTTGTTCTGTTGCCAGATCGTCTTTTAACAATGTAGAAATAATAATCAATTAACAGAATAATTCATCTTATTTATGAAATTATTGAAAAATATAATTAATTGCTTGATAAAATATAATTTATCATTTTAAACGAGAATGAACAGTTGATATTAGATCAATAAACCTGTATCAACTACCGGCATTGACAAGACAGAACTTTGGCAACATTGTTCTCCTATCTTTCTCCACTGCCATTATAACGTGGACCTTACTATAGTAAGCTAACTGTGGAATAGACTGTAGTCTGTTTCTTTGTCCTTAAGTTGATTGTAAATGATAAATAAATAAATAGCTGATATATTAATAAGAAACCTAAACATTCTAAGGTATTCAAATAAAATCTGGATCACAGTTATATGACTAATACAGTAACTCAACTTATATTATGCGAGAGATAATAATCCAGCACACTCAGTGCCGGTTGCACAACAGCCGGTTAAATTTTAACCGTGATTAATTTCACGAGAACCAATCAGAGAAGCCGTCTTTTCGAAAACGCCTTCTCTGATTGGTTCTCGTGAAATTAATCACGGTTAAAATTTAACCGGCCGTTGTGCAACCGGGCCTCAATATCTCTAGAAATAAGAAGGCGGATCGTTCAACATAGTGGATGCAGTAGTTGAATCGCTTACTTGAATTTAAAACTCCTTAATTCCTATATATAATTATTATTACCTAAGTGTGAGTATTTTGTATCTAAAGAATAATAAATTGTGAATAGAGTAAATAATGAATAAATAAAATAATAATAAAATAAAATAATAAATAATGAATAGAGTATAAATAGAATATATATAGAGTATATATATATATGAGTGTATAATATATAGTATGTATATCGAGTTATATAGAATATATATATATATAGTAATATATATAGAGTATGAATAGAGTTTTCAAATTAGAAACAGATTACAATCAGTTCAAACCTCCTTTAAATAATTGTGATCTACTCTACCATAAACGTTTAGCATGCAATAATTATTTGCACTTCCTATGTCGTATTTGCATTTCTACCAGTTTAGAAAAAAACAAGACCGACAATGCAATATGTGGGTTGGCACAAGTTGTGCGGTGAATAAATTTGAACACTACTGTTCGTGCAAATATAACGTTTTCGGGTTACAATGAAATTGATCTACGGTAAAATCTACAATAATTGTCTTTCAAGATTGGTCTTATTTGTACAATTGAGTAATTATTTGACAATGACAATAATTGATGATCAGAAGGGGAGCGTTTTTTGCTGAGGATGATGCCTACACGAGCTTGAGGCTTGTGCGTGGGTAATGAGACGAGTGGATGATGAGTGGATATACAGATTTAGGTGGGTTACGAACCACCGGGCACAATGCAGACAGAATGGACCTTGGACAAAGACGAGATGGGACGGACATGGTGGAAGCCCGTTTTATATGCGTAAACGAGCGAAAAAATTTGTTGGAGCGTGGAGGCCATGCATAGAAAGCACTGTCCCTGTGTTTCTCCACCTGAAGTGATCATCCCCTCAATAAAATAGTGTCAAAAAACGCTTCTCCTAATGGTGGATATAATATTATGTTTCTCTCTAAATCCACCAATGATAAATCTTTCTGAATGATACCGTAACTTAAATTATAATTTTTGAGAATATCTTACTATATCGATAGAACAAGAAGTTCTCGACTGATTATTGTGAATTTTTTATTCTATTTCATGACACTATTACTGTATTATTTATAATTTATGATCGCAATGATAAATAACTATTTTTGAATTGATACAATATCTGAACTATCGATACTAGGACTTCGAATAGTAAGCTTGATAATCGAGAGAAAACTCTCGATATCAATTGTATCGATATCTCGAGTCAATCGATTTCAGTCATTTCACATTTCAATATCGATTGAGCTTTTAGCGTAGAAAAGCGTACCGTATTTTTCCATTTTCTGTTCAGTGTTCATCAAGTTTATGATTTGAATGTTTTCTGTAGAAAGTGATAATAGTTTATTCATGAAACCAAGGACAATAATTGTTCATTCGCAATACTCCTTATTCTAGGTTGTTGTAATTTTTGTTCCCTTTTGTACCTAGTTTTCTTGAGGTGAGAGGATTCTAACCTCAATTAGGTCTACGATGGCTAAGAAGGATGATAGGTAAATTATTGTAGTTTCTAATTATTCTTTATAACTTTTATCACTATGAGAAATGAAAATTTTATTCGTAAGAATTCAAGTCATTGTATCCTTATAATTTATAGACGATAATCTATATCCTTTCAAATATTTTCATGTTATGACTGTGCGAAATCAAACGAGTAAAATCAGGTAGAGGTTATTTTAAAGACAAAACTTATGTTTTGTCATGAATTATTCGGTTTGTTATCCAATTCAAAACAACTTTCACACTTATATCTTATTCCTGATATAATTGATAATCACCAAACATGAACAATTCACTAAAAATCTTTGTTTAATTAATAGCCTACTCTTCAAGATCGTAATTTTGATTCTTTTGTTCAAAATTTTGCAACTAAGTTTACACTATTACGCAATGTGTATGTAATCATCGCCAATTACAGTGTTGAAATTATCTTTCTAAATTAACATAATAGGAATGTCAAGAACAAATGAGAAGTTAAACCAGAATAACTCAATTTTTTCTGTCAGGTTTTCAAGTCTTAACGTGTGTGGTTTTGTGTACAGTATTTTATTTTCACCAAAAAACTGTAAGCTACTCTTTATAAATATTTATGTATATATAAACTGTAATCTGTTGAATCTTTTCCGTCATAGTTTGGTGTAGCCTATATTCACTGTAATCTGTTGAATCTTTTCCGTCATAGTTTGGTGTAGCCTATATTTTTACTAGAAACCTTTTTTAAAAAACTGTTGTCTAAACATTTAATCTGTTCTCAAACTGTAGCCTAATCTGTTGAATCTTTTCCAACGTAGTTTGGTGTGTATTTTTGACTAGAAACCTTTTTGAAATCTGTTTTTTCTGTTATCCAGGGAAATTGAGGCCAGCGAAGTTGCAATTATCAGAGAAGTCTACGACAACGAACATTCTCCCGATGCTTTTGGTGAGGAACTGGACAGAGCTTTGGAGAATGGTTTTAGAATTATCATAGTTGAGCCCACCAGACTAGGGGATGAAACTTCAAGATGGATTGCCGTCGGTAATTTCCTGCATAAGAGCGCTGCTATTTCGGGGGTGGCTGCTATTATAGCTGCAGGTTAGTGCGAAAAGCATTTTTTTTTTATAAAAATCGGTTATTTTAAATAAAATAACAATATTTTTATAGTAAAATTTACGTTATATGGCTTTTGTTGGTGGTCCCACCTTGCCTGAATATATCATTCAAGCCATCAATGAACTTTACGACAGTCATACTTCAGCCGGGGCCGACCGTTTAACGTTCCCATCCGATAACACGGGAGTGACCTGGTAAAACTTGACGTGATGAGCGGGTTTGAACCCGGGATCTCTAGGCTGCTACGAAAGCACTCTATTCAATAGACCACAGATTACTCCAAAACAATAGTGATACAACTGGTATAGTTTATGAATATATTATATATTCAAATCTGGTCCAGATTCACGTTATAAAGTCAGCATTTAATTAAGGGTGTTTGGTACACTTTTTTTATTATTCAAATTGGATAATTTTTTTCAATATAATTGTTGAGATCATTATAAGAGTGAGAAAAAGTTGCATCTGAAACTTTTAAGAGGTCTAATAAGCGAGTTATGTGTTGTTGAAGTGCTAAACTCCGTTTTCTTTCCAGATCATGAACGGTTTCGACTATAAATTATTAGAACTTCTCTTAAAAATTAAAAATATTTATCTTTCCAAACTAAAACATTTTATTCCTCATATCGTTCATAAATAAAAAAGTAACATTTTTTGAAAATTCGATAACTTGTTCATTTTGGCATTAATCGCAAAAAAATGCATATTAGAACATAGCCAATGATGATATCGTATCAGTCGTTGATACTGAATGTATCAAAAAGCTCCAATGGAAAATTCGAAACCGTTTATGATCTGGAAAGAAAACGGAGTTTAGCACTTCAACAACCCATAACTCGCGTATTAGACCACTTGAAAATTTCAGTTGCCACTTTTTCTCACTCTTATAATGATCTCAACAATTATATTGAAAAAGATTATCCAATTCAAATAAAAAGGTGTACCGAACTGCCTTAACATTGGTTTACTATGGCAGACAAGTAATGTTAATCCTAAATCCATCTGTTGCCAAATCGTTAGTTGGCTATGAAGAAAAATAATGTAGAACTAACTAACCAATTTACAGCTTGATTATAAAATGACTTTCTAACTTTGAAAGCACATAAATATTTTTTGAGACTACTTACGGAATTGAGAAAGGTGTCATTTTGTTAAAAAACACTTCAAGTTTTAGGTGTGGGTATTATTTTGGTTGGATGTGACAGCCGTTGGTAATGCGACATAGATCCCACCGATAATCGATTTCTTGCCACACTTGTACCAGCATATCAGGCTTAGAGAGTGGTGTGGCCTCAACCGGTTCACAGGTGGGAAGGTGCGCTGAGCTGATGACAGCATGGGGATACACCTCTGATCCTCTGTGCCAATGTGGACAAATTCAATGAATGAATCACCTGATATCTGAGTGTCCACAACACTCCTATCATGGAGGGCTGACAGAAGTTCATGATGCTGCAGAAGAGGCATGTCAGTGGCTTCAGAACTTCCTCGATTCCATTAGTATTTAACATAATATATATTAAGTGTAAAATTATGTTTTTTCTAACTTTGGCCTATGAATGCATATGCCTATATATATATATATATATATTATATATATATATATATATATATAATATATATATATATATATCCAAATCAAATCAGTTTATTTCCACATTTGGTACATTAAAAGAATATGTAAAAGTGCATACATTTCATTGTTTTTACAATATTTCAAACAGGTTATTAAAGATTTTTTTTACATATTATACACTATTACCATAATACATATATAGAGTGGAATTCCCCCAAAAGACTGTTCGTCTGTGGTTGAGGGAGAGCTCTTATCAAGTAAGAGTAATATGTATCTCATCAAATAATAATATACTACAAACATACTTAATTAATAAGATATCATTTTGTCTACATCAGAGGAGAAAAAAACAAGACAAAACATTTTGTTTTTGTTTGTTAGCGCAGAGTGATCATAAAAGTAAGATACAGAAAAGTGAAAGAGCAAAGGGATCAAGACAAGCGGTGATGCAAAAATGTAATATTAGTATATAATCAATGCTGGGATGCTACGTGTAGGGTGAAAGAAGATATATATATATATATATATATATAGGCGTAATTTGTGCAACCGCAGTGATCCGAATGTGATCATTTTTCGGAGGTCATTAAGATTGTCTGTTAGAGGCGGAACATGACCTTCATCCTTGATTAAACACCACATATAGAAATCCACCGGTGAGCGAGGTGGCCATGCAATAGTCCTGCATAGTAAATCCAACATAATTGAAAGCGAATGTCTAGAAAATCCCAAACTTCTCCGTGGAAGTGAGCTGGTTCACCGTCATGCTGAAAGTAAAAAGGCACGTGTTCATCTTGTTCAGCATGATGGTGCACCACCTCATTTCTACGGAGGAGTTGGGTATTTTTTAGACATTCACTTTCAATTCTGCTGGATTTGCCATGCAGGTCCAATTGCATGGCAAATCTCTACAGACTATTTTCGGAATGTTTCTGTTTGTTTTATTTTTTAAACAAGATTTATTATTGTATTTTATTTGGGTTTTTTTTCTTGGAAAATTTTTCTTGAAACCATTCAAGTCTATTCTATAAATATGCAATTCTCATACTACGGTAATTGAATTGTGAATATGTCAGAAGCTGAAATATGAATAGTTACATACAAGCTGGATATTTATAATAGAATCCTATTTATAAGAACATTATACTAGTATTTCTGTGAATAGTAGACCTCACGCAGTATTTTCATCCACAAGTACCTGATTGAAACTATAGACCTTATGGAAATACAGCAATAGACTGGCTTCTCCACACATCTGTGTAATCACTTGTCAGCTGATTTATGATGAATAATTCTATAGTCTGATTTTTACTCTAATATTGGCGTATGAAGGAGGCTCCTTTTTCCTTTTATATTATCCTTGAAATGCAAAATTTCCAAAAACCTTGTACTGTATATACGTTGACGCGCAATTAAAAAAGGAACATACCTGTCAAATTTCATGAAAATCTATTACCGCGTTTCGCCGTAAATGTGCAACATATAAACATTCAAACATTTAAACATTAAGAGAAATTCCAAACCGTCGACTTGAATCTTAGACCTCACTTCGCTCGGTCAACAAGCTGGTGCAGAGGAAACGCATGTTTTTCGAACCGATATTACTCGGTGCCGGGAGGTGGTATTGACCTTGAACGAATGTTGGCAGACTGCCCATACTATTCCGTTTCAATCGCTATGGAGTGTTGGAACGTATAACATGGAGTGTTTATTTTCGAGCAGTTTTTTTTTAAGAAACAATGAATCTGTTGTCACAGTGCAACGCTTTTCCGTCAATATTTTATAGTTGGTCGTCGAATTGCAGTGCCTGAACGAAATACTGTAATCCAAGGGGTTGGAGCGTTTAGAAGTATTGGTTCTATGATAGAAAAGAAACCACATGGTTTTCCTCATTCAGTTTGTACTCCGGAAAATGTAGACCGAGTCAGAACGGCGGTTGTTACTAGTCTTAGGAGGGCCGTCCACTGGAACCGATTTCGTCCGAACTAGCATCGGCCGAAAACTACGGAACTCGTCCGAACGATCCCCCAACAAAGAAAGCTATAGATGCTCGTCCATCGCAACAGGCTCATACGGCCGTGCACGGCCGATCAATTTTCCGATCCGAATTGAATGGGATTTTCCGGCTCTATCCGGCTGAACTAACTAGTCGAGCTGAGACAACAAAGTGTTCCTAACCTAAAATTGTTTCCACAGTCTTGTTTTTTAAAGTTTGTTCTGTTTTATAAAGTTGTAACTATGGACAATGAAAAGTTGATAAGTTTGATTCAAGAGCATGTTCCATTGTGGGATATGCGAGACAAAAGATATCATCATTGTGATGTTCAAAGGAATCTGTAAACAAAGATTGCTTAATAATGAATAAGTAATTTAGTGGATATTTGTTAAATGTAAGATTATTGTAATGAATAGGCCTAACTAATTTAGTGGATATTTGTTTATTCAATTTTCAAAATCTCAATATAATCATTGTTGATGAAAAATGTTGGTGGCTGTGATACTGGTAGTAGTTAATTCAATAATTGACAACTAGACTGACGTAAACGGTTCCAATGGACGACCATATTCGGCCGAATTAACGGCCGGCAGATTCGTGCGATCCAACGGCCGAACGGATCGGTTTAATATGGTTGCAGTGGACGGTTACCTTGAACGATCGACTGAAAAACATGGTCTCCGGACTAGACGACAATGAATCGGTCTAAATTTTTCAGAAAATGAACTTAAAGGGGAAGACCAGGCGGCTTGTTTTCCATCAGAGAACCAGTACTTCTAAACGCTGCAACCCATCGGAGTATAGGATTTGGATCAGGCATTGCTCCTCAACGCCCAACTCTAAAATATTGACGGAAAAGACGTTGCACTCTGACTACAGATTCATTGTTTATAAAAAAAAACTGCTTCAAAGCGAACACACGATGTTGTACGGTTCCAACGCTCCATAGTGACTGAAACGGCATAGTACGGGTCGTCTGCCTACATTCGTTCAAGAGCAATCCCGTCGCCGAGTACTAGCGGTTCGAAAAACATGCGTTTTCTCCGCTCCACCTTGTAAAACTAGGAATTGATGCTTTTAATAGTAATGCGTAATTTTTACGCATGTTTAGTAGTAACGTTGGAAAAATAAGATCAGTACTCTAGGGTTGTACAATTTCTCCGACTATTGTAATGGGGCGTATGAATAAAAACTGAGCATATGCTCATGAGGATGAGCATGGAGCATAAGGTTTTGCTCATGAGCATTAGGTAGAAGAACAGAATACAGCAATTTTCTCTGGTAGAAACATGAGCATTTGCTCAATTTTTTATGAATAAGCTTCACCTTATACTCTTACCTTATGCTTCTGAACTCTGGAGCAAATGCTCAAGTATTTAAAAGATTTTTCATCAGCTGATTATCTTACTTTGTTTATATAGTGAAAGTTTAGAATGTGCTACTCACATAAGCGCTAAATATGCAAGTGTGAACACTGTTTGTGTTTGGTCGTCTGTTCTGTTATCTATGTATGAATTGAGTTTTAGGTTAGTTGAGTTCAGATTGAAATAATAGCGTAAATCAGCTGATTCGTCTTATTTTGTTTATATAGTGAAAGGTTAGAATGTGCTACTCACGTAAGCGCTAAATATGCAAGTGTAAACACTGTTTGTGTTTGGTCGTCTGCTCTGTTCTCTATCTATGAATTGAGTTTTAGGTTAGTTGAGTTCAGATTGAAATAATAGCGTAAATCAGCTGATTCGTCTTACTCTATTTATATAGTGAAAGGTTAGAATGTGCTACTCACGTAAGCGCTAAATATGCAAGTGTAAACACTGTTTGTGTTTGGTCGTCTGCTCTGTTCTCTATCTATGAATTGAGTTTTAGGTTAGTTGAGTTCAGATTGAAATAATAGCGTAAATCAGCTGATTCGTCTTATTTTGTTCATATAGTGAAAGATTAGAATGTGCTACTCACGTAAGCGCTAAATATGCAAGTGTAAACACTGTTTGTGTTTGGTCGTCTGCTCTTTTATCTATCTATGAATTGAGTTTTAGGTTAGTTGAGTTCTGATTGAAATAATAGCGTAAAAAATGTCTTCTCTATAATAATCTTCATGATAATCTCAATAGTCTTTTTATAATCGTCTACACTCTCATCTTCTTAAATGACTATTTTCTGTTCTGTGATGGCAGGAAAAATAGAAGTAGCATGACACTATAGTGAGGTCCACGTTATAATGACAGTATTTGATCAACTTTGGTTTTGCTATCACTGTCTATCATTCGACAAAGCCGGTGGTACTATCCTTTTTTAGGTCCACAACGATGCCAATTATGTTTTTCACAGTGTAGAAATATAATTAATTAATGCAGAGAATCGGCATCACTATTCTTCTATCTTTAACCACTGTCATTATAACATGGACCTCACTATAGGGCTCTGCCCCATTGGAACTCCATCCGATAGGTATCTTTTGTATTTATTCTTTTGTAGGAATAATGGTGATATATATATATATATATATATATATATATATTATATATATATATATATATCATTGTTGAATCTAATAAGAAAAAAACTCAGTTCAAAAAAACACTCAGGGAATTCCTTATTGTATTGTGTCCGTACAGGTTAGCAGACTTCCTTGTTGAATAATGTTTGATTGATGTTTGTTATGTGGGATCTGTTGTGTTGAAATAGGAGGGATGGTAGATATTAGATTAAACTTTGACGTGTCATATACTGTGGGATCGTTGCTCCCTTAATGCAGTTCAGTAATTGTGACGAACAAAAAAATTAAAGTAAAGTAAGAGTTTTATAGTTCTCAACTATTGATTGTGATCGTATCTGGTATAGTTTCCTCTTCCTCACACAATTTAGTTGAGCCGTTTTACTATGAGCAATAGGTAAAAAGCTGCTCTAGACTAGACTAATCTTTTTTGTAGCATTTGCTTCAAAAGTTGAACAAATGCTCTAGTTTATTCATACAATATTGAGCATAAGATTTACTTTATTTATTTATTTATTCGTGGACAGAATCACAAATCATATAAATATGATTAGGAAGGAACAACAGGCTTGGCCCAAATCTATTCCATTCCCAAATTTTGATAAATTAATAAAATGTCCAAAAAATAGGTTATGTTTCTACTTTAAAACGTTCAAGTTCAATTTTCGTCCAAAAATATAATATATAAGCTAAACATTTTGAATTTAGAGAAATTAAAACACCAAACTATATTTACACTTAATTATCACTTCACATTAAATTAATCAAGTTATTTTATAAAATTTTGAACCCAAAAATACACACAACTTCTCTCACTAAGCACAGCTGTTGAATTATAGACCAAATGCTCAAACTAATTTTTTGATGAGCATGAGCAAAAGGTTTTACTCACGTTTATTCTTAGACTAGCCGTCAGGCTCGCTTCGCTCGCCATATCCGTCTAGCCAGGGGGCTCCGCCCCCTGGACCCCCGACTGGATCGTCCAGGAATGAGATCAGCAGGCTCGCTTCGCTCGCCTGCATTTTTCATTTGAGCATTTTTATCATATGTTAGATCAATCCAGTCGGGGGTCCAGACTAAACGTCTGGCTAAACGGATATGGCGAGCGAAGCGAGCCTGACGGCTAGTAATATAATATTCCCAGGATTGAAGTAGCAGTGCCCAATCAATTTTTCCGCGATAAATGCATTTAAATCTTCAACTTGGTGCCAACCTAACAAAATCAACTCAACTTAATGCCAACCTGACAAAATTATTAATTTAGTTGCCAGTTAACAACTGTTTCGAAGAGGTACTCTATCTAGATTATAGTTCTATAGTAGCATATGATATGGAAATTTCAATTATATTTAAGAGATTGGGAGAAGAAGAATATACATGCTAAAAGACGAACTTTAAACCCTTATAAACAACCCTTAGAGTTAAAATATTGCCAAAAGATTTCTTAGTGCGTCTCTAAAGGGCCAACTGAACATACCTACCAAATTTGAATGTTTTTGGTCCGGTAGATTTTTAGTTATGCGAGTGAGTGAGTGAGTGAGTGAGTGAGTGAGTGAGTCAGTCAGTTAGTGAGTGCCATTTCGCTTTTATATATATAGATAGATATAGATGATGCATATGCACAATATTTTAGAAGTATAAGCAAATGTTCAACTTTATTCATATGGCCCAATATTTGTGTATTATTTGTCAGGTATCCTATGGCCCAAGAAACCGATAACCTACGCACCACTGGGCATCTTCTCGTTCCTGTGCACCGGTGTCTACATGGTCTCCTGGCAGACCGACCCATGCTGCCAGTATCAGGTGAATCGGAGTGCCGAGCTACTAGCCAAGATGCCCGTCTACGGAGTTCTCACGTCATCGTCGCCCGTCGTTCTAGTGCGCAAGAGCGACTTCCGTCGCAGGATACTGCATTCGGCCGTTACGCTCACATCCACTGTCTTCTGCCTCTGGCGGCTGTATGTTGTCTACAAGTAAACTAAGTCATCTAGTGAGGTTGAACTGTGTTAACGGTAATTCAAGGGAGATCTAGCTTAAACTATGTTAAATGTAATTAAAGTTAACATAGTTCAAGAGAGATCTAGCTTAAACTATGTTAAATGAAATTAAAGTTAACATAGTTCAAGAGAGATCTAGCTTAAACTATGTTAAATGTAATTAAAGTTTGATCACAGATCCAGGGTTAGGCTGGGCGTACACCGGTTAGTCAAGACAAGTCATGATCAGACACGTTTAGTCACAATACTTCACATTGTTGCTTATGAAGACATGTCTAATTGCAATGACTAATCAGTGTGAGTTGCGTCACAAGCAGCTATGTGAAGTATTGTGACTAGACGTGACTAGTCTTGTCTTGACTAATCAGTGTGTGACCAGCCTAAGGCTAGGTGCAAACCAGTTAGTCAAGACAAGACATGATCAGACACGTTTAGTCACAAAACTTCACATAGTTGCTTATGAAAACATGTGTAATTGCAATGACTAATCAGTGTGAGTTGCGGCACAAGCAGCTATGTGAAGTATTGTGACTAAACGTGTCTGATCATGTCTTGTCTTGACTAACTGGTGTGCACCTAGCCTTAGGCTGGTCACACACCGATTAGTCAAGACAAGACTAGTCACGTTTAGTCACAATACTTCACATTGCTGCTTATGACGCAACACACACTGATTAGTCATTGCAATAAGACATGACTTGATAAGCAACTATGTGAAATATTGTGACTAAACGTGACTAGTCTTGTCTTGACTAATCAGTGTGTGACCAGCCTCAATGTTGCGAAGCTTCAAAATTGAAGCTGATTGACAGCTTCAATCATAAAGTGCCGGTTGCACAACAGCCGGTTAAAGTTTAATCGTGATTAATTCCACGACAGCCAATCAGAGAAGCCGTCTTATCAAGAAGGCCTTCTCTGATTGGTTCTCGTGAAATTAATCACAGTAAAAATTTAACCGGCTGTTGTGCAACCGGGCCCTAGTGTGTTTTGAACCTTAAACCAGTTATAGAATAGACACGCCGGGAAGTCTAGCCTCTGAGGCCAACATCTACTGCCATATCACCATATCGTGACGTCAGAATTGGATAGAAACTTTTCTGCAGAATCTGTTTACATTGTTTTCTATCCGATGCTGACGTCATGATAATGGTGATATGGCAGTAGATGTTGGCTTCATCGACTTTCAGTATGAATATACAATGGGTCGTGTCTATTCTATAACTGGTCTAAGGTTTGAACTACTGTATGTTAACGATAAAGTTTGATTGGAGACCTAGGTTAATGTTGATTGACGTTCAAGTCATCTAGTGCGGTTGAACGATATGCGGTAAAGTTTGATTACACATCTAAGGTTGTTTTTAAGTCATTTGTAAATGTTGATTGAGGATCAAGTTAGTAAGTCATTTATTCATCAAGAGCAGTTGAACGATTTTAACGCTAATTCATATCTGATTGGTGATCGAGAGTTGAAGATTATTGTGGAGCAAGTTGTAAGTCACCTATAAGTGCTGTTAACTAATGATGTTAACAGTGATATTAAGGATTGTGTGGACTAGGCATAAGGAATAACATTCTCACTGTACTGGATATTAATTAAGTTTGTAGCGTGAGTATTGATGTTGAGGAACTTTTCCATAATTGAAGAGACTTGAAATGTTGTCAAAAATCCAATTTATTTTAATAAAATTGAAATTTTACAGATATTAAAATATTAATTTTTATTTAAAAAAGTTGATTTTTGACAACATTTCAAGTTTCTTCAAGTACTGGATATTCTTACCTAATAGTTGGATTTATAATGGTTGTTAGAGATGAGGCTTTGATTGTCAATTACCGTCAATCTGATCCGAGATTAAATTTGAAGATACTTCTTCCACTGATCGTTAAGTAACCGTTTATAGGTTACCGTTAATTTGATCCGAGATTATATTTCAAGATAATTGAATACCGTTTTTTTACATTTGACAGGTCAAACCTTAGTACTAGGATTTATAATAGTTGTTGAGGTTAATATTTGATCCAAGATTAAATTTGATGGCAATCCTTCTTCTGCTCGTTGATTAACCGTTTATAGGTTACCGTTAATTTCATCCGAGATTATATTTCAAGATAATTGAATACCGTTTTTTTACATTTGACAGGTCAAACCTTAGTACTAGGATTTATAATGGTTGTTGAGGTTAATATTTGATCCAAGATTAAATTTGATGGCAATCCTTCCACTGCTCGTTGATTAACCGTTTATAGATTACCGTTGATTTGATGATCCGAGATTGTATTTCAAAATAATTGAATACAGTTTTTTTACATTTAACAGATCATACCTTAGTAGTTGGATTTATAATGGTTGTTAGAGATGAGGTTAATATTTGATCCGAGATTAAATTTGATGGCAATCCTTCCACTGCTCGTTGATTAACCGTTTATAGATTACCGTCGATTTGATCCGAGATTATATTTCAAGATAATTGAATACCGTTTTTTTACATTTGACAGATCATACCTTAGTAATTGGATTTATAATGGTTGTTAGAGATGAGGTTAATTTGATCCGAGATTAAATTTTATGGCAATCCTTCCACTGATCGTTGATTGACCGTTTATAGATCACAGTTGATTTGATCCTAGATTAAATTTGAAGATAATAATACCATTGGTCGTCGATTAACCGTTGTATCAAGTGAACGTCAAATATGATGATCAGAGATCAAATGATTGACGTATGAAAATGTATAAACAAACTTGTAAATGTTATTGGCAGATCCACTTCTAAAAATGTCAGTGTTGTTTAAATGTAAATCATTGATGTTATCTATAAGGCTTGCTGACAGATTTAAGTAAATCTCATAAGAATAGAGCACATACAGACAACAAAAAAAACTTTAAAGTGGTTGAAAATTCGAGAAAAAATTATTGGAAAATTGATTTTAAAGCTTGACCTTACTTCTACATAATTCTATACTCTTGTCTGTGTGTGCTCCAATTTTACTTATACCATAAATTATTACAATAATTATATAATTTTATTATTCTTGTAGGGCATAAGTCCCGGTTATAGTGCAGCACAAATAATTACTATTATCAATAAAAACGTTTTATAATTTTTTTTTCGATGATGAAATTGTCATGTTGATCTATTTCATTAGATTATTTAATACTTTTATAACTTTGTGAGAGATTTTACAAAATAATATCATCAAATAAATAAGTTATATTGATTACTTACATGATAATCTAGAGGAGTATTATTGAATGAACTGTGGGAACAATATGCATGAAGATAAAAAATTGTTAGTATAAAATTCAAGGAAAAAATTAAAACTCGTCACAACTGATAATTGAGGGAAGTGAAAATGTAAATTGCATGTAATACATAGGTATTAGATTTGTTATTCTCCCATTATAAGTGAATCAAAGCTGGGTAATTATTTTTCATATGAGAATCTAAATTGTATCTTATTGTATGTATTGCTATAGATGATTTCTGTTAATTTTTAATGCAAGAGAGATCATACATTATAAAAGAAGTAATAACGAGGGGCACTGCTCATATAATATAGAAATAAATTTACGTATTTGTAATTTAATTGTTATAAATACATTTTATTTTACAGCATAAGAGAGACATAATATTGGCAGGCTATTTCCATCATTTACTAGAATGTAACAAATGTGTTAAACTATACTATCTTAATTTTATTTACATTATCAGCAAAAATTGGAAATTGAAACTTTTATTGAAAAGTATTGGTAAAATTGAATTCTCTTGAAGCTCTTCAATCGTATTATCATGACATTTATTGCTATTTCTTCTGATGAAATAATCATAAAAATGGTTGATTCTATGTAGAATACTTTTCATATCAATTCACTCTTAGACTCATATTTTATACTATAGCTCACCTTTATCATGGAGAGGAGAAAAATTGAGTAAGCTATTTACAAATTGAGATGAAATTGATTTAATTTATTTGCCAAAAAACAAAATACAAAAAAGCTGTACACTTAATAATTTTAGAACGTGTAAATGTTGTATATTTTTAATTATTATTGAAATAAATAAATATATAAATAATTTTATTGTCAAAAATATAAAAATGTCATAACAACGTCATCAGCTTACAACAATATCACATTTTATTTTCATTATTTTAATCTATTCTATTTTTAAAATCAATTGCCTAGCACTCTCAAGTCAAAAAACAAACATTCACACAAATACATTTCAAAATTGAATTTCGAAAAACTCATCTACTCTATATAAACATTTTCCAACTAATGCTTATATAATACACCAACAATTATATACCATATTCAGTTTAGCTCATAAATCAATAACAGATACTAATGAAATTTTTTTATCGAAGCAAATTATTCTCTCTCTTGCAAAATTATCACCTAGATTTTTCTCCATTTTCCTCATACATATAAATTGTAAATTCATATTAATGTAATGTATTTTCTATTGTTAGTACCGTAGTCACTACAAAATAATTCTCCAATAATGCTTGGTATTCTTATAATGAGTCAAATCATGTATTTCTAATTTAGAGCTTCCATTCTTGATTCTGAAAAATGCGAATTTATCAATTCAAATATTATGATTTACTCGCCTTCTTTTCAAAAATGTGTAATTTTTTTCTAAAATTATTACTAAGCACAAAATTAGAACCGGGACAAGCTCCTCACTAGCGACTGTAAATAATCTCAAATTTTAATTCGACTTTCATTTTTTGTAGACTGAATATTTTTGAAGCATTCTAAATGTTAGTTATTTTCTTATTAGTAACCTATAGATATAATATTGTATAGAACGTGTAAAAGTTGTATATTTTTAATTAACGATCAACCAGGTATGAGAGACAATTGTTGAAGAATGCTATTTTTCTATAAAACAGAACTCGATGAATATGCTATTTTCTAGAAAGCTGAAGTATTAAACATGATTGTTATTGAGAAGAATGTTGGATTTTATTTTGTCTCTGTCGAAACGTTGATTCTATGTTGAAAGAAGTGTATATTCGAATAAATTTAGTAAAATAATATGATTATTTGTTTCAGTCTCTCAATACCCAAATATCAAAGTTTTTTGAAATGCTCTGATAAGATGATAAAATTTGAAGCGAGGGACGCGTCAGTGTTTACTACAGTGTAAATTTTCCTTGTTTGATATTTCTTCCTGGTGACTCTAGGAGAGTATAGGAAATTTTCAAATTAAAATTATATCATACATATACATAAATATAAACATATGTAGCACATAACAGAAACACTTTAACAGTTTTATAATATTAATTAAAACAGGAAACACACGACATAGATAGATTAAAAACACTTGCAAACTTACATTATTGTTTGGAACACTTGCAAACTTACATTATTGTTTGGAAATTTTCGACGAGCTGTGTCATCTTTTTCAGCCATGTCAAAAATTTCCAAACAATAATGTAAGTTTCTAAGTGTTTTTAATCAATCTATGTCGTGTGTTTCCTGTTTTAATTAATATTATAAAACTGTTAAAGTGTTTCTGTTATGTGCTACATATGTTTATATTTATGTATATGTATGATATCTTTTTACATTTGACGATTTCCTATACTCTCCTAGAGTCCCCAGGAAGAAATTTCAAACAAACAAAATTTCTACATTGTTAAAAAATGATCTGGCAACAGAGAAAAGTGAGAAAGAGATAGTGCTATTCGCTTTGTTGAATGATAGACAAGGATAGGAATACAATAATTGATATAGTGTGGTCCACGTTATAATAGAAGTATTTGATTAACATTGGTGTTGCTATCTTTGTCTATCATTTAACAAAGCGGATAGCGCTATCTTTCTATAGCTCCACAACAGGGCGAAATCCGTTTTTAACAATTTAGTATAATAATAATAATTAGGCAGACGATCGGCAACGCTGTTATAGGCCTACTTGTTACTCTTTGTGAGTTTACTATAATCAGAGAAAACTCCTATAATTGTATTCTGTGCTATAATGTAAAATGTAATATTTACTATGACTTTATTATAGTCTTATTTTTTCTCAAGCCAGGCCAAGCTGGCATAAGCTAACATGCAGCCTTGACTTGCCTTCTAGCTCTCTACACAACGCATAAATTAAGGCAGACGATCGGCAACGCTGTTCTCCTATCGTTATCTAGTGCCATTATAACGTGGACCTCACTATAATCAGAACTGTCACTAAAGGGCAGGTCACACCGAGCTCGCGTCCGCGGCGGTAGCGAAGTCAAAAAACTCGCCTTCCATGTTATTAAGTTGTGCAGGTCACACCGAGCTCGCTACCGCGGAGGTAGTACCTCGGCGGTAGTTTCACTTCGCGAGCCAGGCGAACTTTTGAAACGTCTCCTAGTGGGAGTACCGCTAGCGGTAGTGAGCTCGGTCTGACCTGGCCAATCTAATAACATGGAAAGCGAACTCCAGAACTTCGCCATCGGTAGCGCATGCGCAGAATACCGAGACTCACACGTGACAATGAGTCATTTGCATGCCTACAGCGACGCAACATTTTGTGTTGCAGTCGGAATTGAGCTATTGTCATTTTCGTTGTTCATCATTTTATTTAAATTATTTAATTATATTTCTTTAATCTTCATCTATTCTTAATCAACTATTGCTTCAATGGAGAACCTAATTGAAGAAGTGAGGAAACGACCCATAATACGAGACGAAGTAAAGCACTCTGGTTGCCGGCCTTCCCCCACTTCTAGAGAACCAGCCTCATCAAAACAAGAACAAAACCAAACTACCGCTGGCGGACGTTTATTGGTGTGAACTGCTTCCAGAAAACTACCTCCGCGGGAGCGAGCTCGCTACCGCTAGCAGGGGCCCGTTTCACAAAGGTACAAGTAGGTTACAAGTCTTGTTGCCAACCATGGTTTTGGAGAACAGCTGATTACTAGCTGATTACTAGCGTTTCACAAAAGCAGAATTGTAAACTTGTAGTTACAATGAATTTCTACAAGTTTACAAGTGATTTGCTTGTTACGAACAAGTGTTTCACAAAGATTTTCATTGTAGCCAACAATTTTTGTCGAAATTACTTGTTCGTAACTATGAAATTTCTACCGAAGTGGAAAGCTATGTAAAGGATTTACAAGTGATTATTTAAATGATTTTAAATATTCAATAAATATTTCTAATGATCAAAAATGCCCTATATTCCTCTATAATTCATTATTTTGGAAATATATGCATCAGGAAATTGAATTTAATAAATTTCCAGAATAGTTATTGATGAGTTACCTCAAAGGTTATGTGTACTATTGTATATATACACAGTATATATAGTATACATTATATTTAGTACATTCACTATATATATACAGAGTACATATACTGTGTAGGTTACAAATTCAGCAATAAATGAAGTATACTGTACAAAAAACATTACCTATATTGCTTTCAATTATTTTAAAAGTAATTATTGAAAAGTACAAGTAACCTTTATAAAGGATGAAAAAAGGAAATCATCATGAAAATAGGTTATGTTTACTATTGAAGTACTTGTAGACTTGTAAAATTGTAAACTTGTAGATCATAAATTTTTGTGAAACGTGAGTACTTGTAAACTTGTAACTACAAGTACTTGTTCGTAACCATGGTTGGTAACAATACTTGTACCTTTGTGAAATAGGCCCCTGGGGCCTATTTCACAAAGGTACAAGTATTGTTACCAACCATGGTTGTGACGACCGCTTATAACGTGGACCTCACTGTAGCGCATGCATATTATTACGATTCGATTTTCTCAAGAGAGAGAAAGCTGTAGGGCTTGACTAGTGCTGCTACCAGGTGGTCAACATTCAAAATAGAAGCTCTGTTCACTGCTGACTGAATCTTCAAATAAAATGTCTAGTTTGTAGTTTCAGTTCGCTCTTCGTTCCGTTGTGGAGTAGATGTTTTTTGTGTCAAATTTGTTGTGATATTTCAACTAATAATAAACCTTTTCTATGTAAATTTAAAAAAAAAGTAAATAAACAATTTGTAGCTAAACATTCCATAATTCTGGCAACCTGTTATTCAAGCTCGGTAAGTGATACCAATAATTATTGAAGTTTTGCTTACAATAACTTAAATCACAGTTTGTTTATTTGATATTTTGTCAATTTCTAATAGTTGAATTTAAATATATACAGTAGTTGCTGAATTAACCCTGAGCTATTTTAATTCAATTTCGTAATTTTTTTTTTATTAAGTAATTTTAGTCTATTATTTACTCTCAAAACCAAGAGCTTACTACATTTAGAAATCTTTTGATTGAGTTTTAAATACTGACAAACTTTTGAAGTAACTTTATTTTCTTTTTTACTCATGATTATTAGCCACATAAGTTATTATTAGTCAGTTGATTCGCTTTGTAAAACAGCCAGAGTCTGCTTTGATCATAGTGAATTCTTCATTTTTTTAACACACTCTGCAACTATGTGTGTGTAGGCCTATTATGAAAGGAGCTATGATGGTTAGTTATAATGAAAAATAGTTTGCAGACTGCCCTTTATGTAGCATTATTTATTTCCTAACTTAGCATAGTAAATTATATAACTGTGTACTTGTCAGGTTATAACTATCCGCCTGCAGACAGATGACAGATATCAACGACAATGAAGAACAGTGAATTGTTGAAATTAGAATATTGTCTTACAGAGAGGTCCACGTTATAATGGCAGTGGAGAAATATACGAGAGCAACGTTGCCGATCCCCTGTCTAGTCAATGCCTTCTATAGACGGTAGCTGATACAGGTTACAGGAAAAGAAAAATTGAGAGGCGCACGGAGATGATTAAACGATGCAACTTGATAGAGTAGTTGTCAGGGTAGTCAACTAGCATCGTGTAAACACGACACAATCTTTAAGTAGAGCCTAAGGACCAAGCCACACGAGGCGTTTTTAGTCGGCAAGACAGGACAGGAAGCTCAATCAATACGCCAACCCAATCAGCCAATCGGAGAGCTTCCTTTCTTGTCGTGCCGACTGAAAAAACGCCTCATGTGGCTTGTCCCTAAAGGTGTGATCCATATAGTATAGTAACATTTATACTCAAAGTGTATTACACCTGAAAAGTAAAAACTATAGAATAGACTAGTTTAAATATACAGTAATGTTTATGTCCCAAACAATTTTGTTAGGCTAGATTGTGATTGAAACGAAGTAGATAAATCTGATAATTTATTCCCATAGTAATATAAAACTCTAACTAGAACAATTTCCCTAGAGTTATATTAATTAAAAATAAATCAACAATAATAGGACTAGCTTAGAAAAGTACACAAGCACAAATAATAGAGAATCTATCTGTTACTAAAGGTTCTCTATCATCTGTGACAAAAGTCTATCCCTAGTTTTGAATGTTTCTGAAAATTGTTATAATAATATTAAGGTTCGATACACAGTCAGTTTTATACAAAATTATATTTGGCTAACATTTTTGTAAATAATTTGGAACCAAAACATAAAAGAATTATCGTGAAAAATTAGTATAGTATAACGCTATCATAGATCTCTCTAAAACGTCAAAACATAGATAAATCTAGATAGAATTTTAGGAAGCTCTATATCAGTAAATTTGTCCGAAGATAAAAACGTTTCTAGACTAGCTTACTAGAGCCATGTGAACAATTTCCAAGACTTTCATTAGCTAGCTAGTTTGTCCGATATGTTGGATTAATTTTAAGTGTTCCTTGAGTCAATTAAAAATTAACCCCCACTTCAGAATCGAGTAAATATCAGTTTTTGCTCAACACCAGAGTATTTTTGTGACTTGATAATCTCACTCGTTTCACAACAGAGTTAGAGCGAGACCAAATTAGGCGTTTTTCAAGCGTCAACCCAATCAGAGAATTGGAGAGCTTCCTGCCCTGCTTATTCTGGAAACGCCTAATATGGTCTCAACCTTATGAATCTAATCAATCAATGGTTGATATCAATATTCAAGCGTGCCTTGAGTCAAGTTCTGCTCCATTCATCCCTACACACTGTAACTTCAAACTTTAGTATAATGTCACCTGCTCTGTCAAAAAACACAGTTCACAATCATGTCACTTCTTCTATGTTCTCGGAAACAAACCCCAGTTCAGAATCAAGTCACCTTCCTTCCTACATTGCCACTAAACCAAGTTTACTATCATATCACCTCCTTCTATATTCACAATCATCTCACTCCTTCTAAAGGTTCTCTGAAACAAACCCCAGTTCACAGTCATGTCACCTTCCTTCTCCAAAAGCCCAGTTCACAGTCATACCACCTTCCTTGTCTAAAAGCCCAGTTCACAGTCATGTCACCTTCCTTGTCTAAAAGCCTAGTTCACAGTCATGTCACCTTCTTTGTCCAAAAGCCAAGTTCACAATCATGTCACTCCTTCTAAAAGTTCTCTGAAACCAACCCCAGTTCACAGTCATGTCACCTTCCTTCTCCAAAAGCCCAGTTCACAGTCATACCACCTTCCTTGTCCAAAAGCCCAGTTCACAGTCATGTCACCTTCCTTGTCTAAAAGCCCAGTTCACAGTCATGTCACCTTCCTTGTCCAAAAGCCCAGTTCACAGTCATGTCACCTTCCTTGTCCAAAAGCCCAGTTCACAGCACACCACACTGCACCACATCTCACCGATGTCCCTATCATTGGTTGCTCTGCTTGTTGTAGCGCAACTTGGCCAATCCAGAGGAGGAGCGCTCCTCCTCATCGCTGGTGGTCGCCGTTGTCGTGTAGGAGGAGGATGCCAGAGCCAGTGAGGAGGAGGTGGCCATCATCAGCACATCCCCTCCATCGGCGCCCCCACCAGCCCCCTCTTCACCGCCAACCCTGCTCTCGTACAGCAGGATGTTCAGAGTCTCCTCGTAGATACGCGCTTCTGGGAACTCCACCTGTTTGTAAAAACCATTCAAATGTTTGTGAAAAAACAGACAAATGTTTGCAAAAAACATACAAAAGTTTGTAAAAAGCATACAAAATGTTTGTAAAAAACATAAAAATGTTTGTCTTAATAAAAACAATATAAAACTTGTAGTACCCTTTTATTAAAACATCTTAACGACTAGTTTCGACCTACTTTGACCATTTTCAAGTTGAAATATCGTGAAAATAGACAAGTTGACACTAGATAATGTATGTTCATATGCTTATTTTCATATTATTTATTTCTTATTCATTATTTTTGGTTGAAGTTATTTATTACTAGTTTTATATTGTTTTTATTAATTTGAATAAAGTAGCCCATATAAGTGGAGTGATTTTATTAAATATTTGTTGTTTACAAGTGAGAAATGGAAAAGAAATAGTCTACGAAATGCACTAAAAATGCAATACTATACATCAATGTACCTAATGTATTCTAGGTACCTTGACTATACATGAGGTGATATAATTACATGTTAATTTTAATAGATCTGCTAAAATACAATGAACCAGATGTTAAAATGTTATCTCCATTATTTAATCTTGTTATTATAGTCAACCCCACAAAAATAATAATCCGATGAAAATATTAGAACAAATGAGTGCAACGTTGCCAAATAAGAGTTGAACAACGTTGATCACAGCTGATTATGAATTGGAGTTAACATATTTAGCATATATAGTATACCTCACGGTATATAGAAGAAGACGGTAAGTGTCACGCGCATGTTTTGCTAAATTTCCGGTGTAGCTGACGTCATTCTATATCCAATCACCTGTTTTTAACAAATAAGTTTCATAAATTACCAATAGGTGTTAAAAACGTCGGTTGGTGGCGATGACGCAATCTAGCTGGCTGGCCACTGCGCACACATTTCACGACCACTACCGTTTTCATCTAAATACCGTGGTATACCTGACGAGTAATTGGCAAAGTTTATTGGTGTGTGAGGGGGACTCATCTATTCCAATACCTGACGAATAATTGGCAAAGTTTATTGGTGTGTGAGGGGGACTCATCTATTCCAATTTCCATCGGTCTATTTCCATGAGGTTGACTATAGAATATTTCCATTTATAGTCGAGTGGATTAGATGCTAGCTTTATGATTCAGGGGCCCTGGAGAAATCCCGGCCCGAACAAAATATATTTCTCTAGCTACTCTTGTGTTTCAGATGGACACTTCAAGACGTCGGTCCCGGCTGCCTAAAAAGCAGTCGTTGGATCATGTCAGAGGCCCTGAAATTTTGATCAGATGCGACCTGAAAACTCTGACACCAGACCTGAGCCAGCCAGGTCACTCAGGGGTTCTCAACCCTTTTTGGTACACGCCCTTAGAATCCTGAATTTTTCTCAAGTGGTTCGTAGGTAAAATTAGTAGTATGTATCACTTTTCTAGGAAAACTCACGTCCCCCTGAAATCTTTCCTCCCCCCCTAGGGGGCCAACCCCAGAACCGCTGTTCAGTATAAAACTGAAATTAACATTGTGCAATACATCCATACTAAACAAAAATAGTTAAAATTATCACAGTTACTGATTAATTGAAAAAATAGTAGTTCTGCTTGTAGCTGGGTAACAACCGAAACTAGCTTCTCGTCATGTCGATAAGTCAATGGCTGAGACCAAGTTGATAATAAATGTAAATTGTATTTTGAAAAGTGAAAGTGACATAACCAACATTTTGATTTGGACAGTATAGTATAAATTGGAAATGGGACAGTTTTGGGCATGAGCCTGTTGTTCCATTCCTCACGTTAAGTATTTGTACACTATGTGATAAATAAATAAATCAATTACGTTACAATTTGTATTCTTGTTTTTTAATATTTTATTAATTTTAAAGGGTACTATAATTCTATTTTATAGATACAAGAAAGGAGCCTTGAATTCATACATTTAAAAAATAAATAAATAGTTATCTAACAACTGGAGCAAATCGTTTCCTACGAATATACTAAGAAAGATAGAATAGGAATTAAAACAAGGAAAAAACTAGAAAATGAAGAAACTCAAAGAAACTAGTTTCTTTCAATTTCAATAAACCACAGTTAATAACAATTCCAATTATTATATTTATTGTAATTATTATATTTATATTGGGATCTCCTTTGCAGGTTGTTATTAAACTTTATTGTTGATAATAATATAGTGTATGTAAATTATGTATCTATTTTGAAGAGACAATAAAGCATTTCATTTCATTTTATTATATTCACTGGTTGAATTAAGGTACCTTAGTGTGTTTTTTGTCGGTAGCATAGACGATAGACGTGCAGCATACTTCAGCCACTTTTTTCTCGTGACCATAAAAGCTCCAGCAGCAGATCTCATTCGAACCAATCACGTCTTTGATGAACAGCACACGACCGAAGAAACGCAGCGACAACTTGTCGAATAGTTCGATGTTTTTCAAAAGGTTGTCGTCTGATGCGCTGCAGAATCACAAAGAAAACGTACAATTAGATTCATTTTTCAAGGAAGGTAAAAATAGATTGCCAAAATTCATTTGATGAGAAGCACTTGACAGAAGAATCTTAACGACTACTTATCGAATAATGCGATGTTTTTTGGGGAGGTCGTGTGACGGGGTTGATAGAATTGGCTAACTCGGAACTCACTGACTCCATGTTGAACTGCCATATGAATCAAAACTGCTCTGATCGGTGTAGTATTGATTCATATGGCAGTTTAACATGGAGTCGGCGAGTTCCGAGTTAGCCAATTCTATCAACCCGTGTGACGCACTACAAAATCACAACTAAAACTTACTATTAGATAAATCCATTAGGCTATATATATAATTACTACGAGGATCGTTTCAGAATCTAGTAGAACTATTTTTTATAGCCCTGTACATGACAGAGAAAGGCTGAAATTCTCAGGGATATTTATTTCTTCCAGGTTTAGTGACATGGCTGTAAAATTTTCATGCGGCTGTCATTATTCATTCGTCAGTTAGGATCAATCCAATATGAAGCTACCATCACTCCTACCGCCAAATGAAAAATAAATATTACCATCTTTTTTTTAATGGGACAAAATAAAAATGCGACTGAAATTCACTTGAGTGCCACTAAAAGGCACATTTAACTTTTAATCAGCTGATGCTACGCTTATTACATCAGTACTTTACTGTTTCTGTAAAAAGTACTTTGGAGTATATTTGGAATCTTTAAAAAGTAAGTTGAGCTCGGTGATATTCGTATATAGAAACTTCGAGATTAGAAATTTGAAAGGATTGTTGGACATAAGAAGTCTGAAAGATGTGTATTTCGCATTGTTCCATTCTCTTCTAACCTATGGAATTATATTTTGGGGGAATTCGAGTCAAGTGATCGACATATTCAGAATCCAGAAGTGGGCGATACGAGTGATTGTTGGAGAATCCATACATTCAAGCTGCAGACCGTACTTCAAAGAGATGAAAATTTTCCCTCTTCCGAGCTTGTACATCCTGGAAGCCGTATCTTTCATAAATAAGAACAAGAATAAATTCAGAGTTGGCACACATTTCCACAATATTATAGAACACGGCATAGGGAAGATGTGCGAGATGATACACACGGGACCACTATGTGTGAGAGAGGAGTAAAGAGTGCTGGGATTTGACGGTACAATAAATTACTAGCTAACATAAGAGAAAACACAGGACGTAAATTTAGAGTATTGATAAAGGAGCAACTATAAGGCATTTGTGCATACTCAATTCATGAATTTGAAGCACATATGAGATGAGTTAAGATGCTCAGTATTATTATGTATAGATTTTATGTATTTTGCTTTCAAAAATTATTTAAATAAGACTTGATTTGACTGAATTATCGACATATCCGAATACCCCTTCCGTGGGTGGTAAATTGGACGAGATATAGTCAGCTGATGAAAAGTGAAATGCGCGTGTTCGTGGCGCTAACGTCTGTACACAGCTTGACGTGAATGAACGGCCACTTTGTTGTTCGTTATTCATCACGTGTCACCATACACAAGTCATGCAAATGGTGAACTTTATACATGTGAAAACGTACTACATAACTCGTAGTGAATTCCGTGGCATTTGCATTTTTTCTCAACTTCAATGAGATCCGAAATACATTAATAAACAATTTGATAAGTTTTGAATGGATATAATGGATGGCCTTACCTTGTATAGGAGTATTTATTGTTGTGTCTATTGATAAGTAACTTCACCACAGGCTGAAAATTCAGAAAAATAAATATTACCATCTTTTTTTTAATGGGACAAAATAAAAATGCGACTGAAATTCACTTGAGTGCCACTAAAAGGCACATTTAACTTTTAATCAGCTGATGCTACGCTTATTACATCAGTACTTTACTGTTTCTGTAAAAAGTACTTTGGAGTATATTTGGAATCCTTAAAAAGTAAGTTGAGCTCGGTGATATTCGTATATAGAAACTTCGAGATTAGAAATTTGAAAGGATTGTTGGACATAAGAAGTCTGAAAGATGTGTATTTCGCATTGTTCCATTCTCTTCTAACCTATGGAATTATATTTTGGGGGAATTCGAGTCAAGTGATCGACATATTCAGAATCCAGAAGTGGGCGATACGAGTGATTGTTGGAGAATCCATACATTCAAGCTGCAGACCGTACTTCAAAGAGATGAAAATTCTCCCTCTTCCGAGCTTGTACATCCTGGAAGCCGTATGTTTCATAAATAAGAACAAGAATAAATTCAGAGTTGGCACACATTTCCACAATATTATAGAACACGGCATAGGGAAGATGTGCGAGATGATACACACGGGACCACTATGTGTGAGAGAGGAGTAAAGAGTGCTGGGATTTGACGGTACAATAAATTACTAGCTAACATAAGAGAAAACACAGGACGTAAATTTAGAGTATTGATAAAGGAGCAACTATAAGGCATTTGTGCATACTCAATTCATGAATATGAATCACATATGAGATGAGTTAAGATGCTCAGTATTAATATGTATATATTTTATGTATTTTGCTTTCAAAAATTATTTAAATAAGACTTGATTTGACTGAATTATCGACATATCCGAATACCCCTTCCGTGGGTGGTAAATTGGACGAGATATAGTCAGCTGATGAAAAGTGAAATGCGCGTGTTCGTGGCGCTAACGTCTGTACACAGCTTGACGTGAATGAACGGCCACTTTGTTGTTCGTTATTCATCACGAGTCACCATACACAAGTCATGTAAATAGTGAACTTTATACATGTGAAAACGTACTACACAACTCGTAGTGAATTTCCGTGGCACTTGCATTTTTTCTCAACTTTCAATGAGATCCGAAAATACATTAATAAACAATTTGATAAGTTTTGAATGGATATAATGGATGTGCCTTACCTTGTATAGGAGTATTTATTGTTGTGTCTATTGATAAGTAACTTCACCACAGGCTGAAAATTCAGAAAAACAAAAATTATTAGAAAATGATTTGCAACATTAAATTTACAAAATTTACCAGAAAAGTTTACAAAATTGTGCTAACAGCTCCAAGAGAAACAAATTCTAATTGCGGAGCTGGCAACATCTCTGTTTCTTTCTAGTGTACATTGAGAATGAAATTAAAATGAACTTTATTCTGCCTTTAAATAATACAACCGTTAAATTCAATCCTGGTTTCATAATTATACTAGCAGCAATTTTTAATGAAAGCTGCCAGTTCACATTTATTCTAGGTAAACATTTTATGATACAGAGGTAAGAGTTGCTCAATAAAGTCAATTACAATAATTATTATTGTGAATGAAATCACAGGGATGTTGCCAGAAATATCACTAATTTATTGTAAAATTACAAACATGTTCCAACACCAATGGTGTCATCTTCATTGTCACTAATATCACTAATTTATTTCTTCAAATAACACTAATTTATTGTAAAATTATAATAAAATAAAGTTGAAACATGTTTGTGATTTTACAATAAATTAGTGTTATTTGAAGAAATAAATTAGTGATATTAGTGACAATGAAGATGACACCATTGGTGTTGGAACATGTTTGTAGTTTTACAATAAATTAGTGTTATTTGAAGAAATAAATTAGTGATATTAGTGACAATGAAGATGACACCATTGGTGTTGAAACATGTTTGTAATTTTACAATAAATTAGTGTTATTTAACATACCAGTGTTTTCATTACGGATAGATATTTATTTATTCGGGAATACAATCACAAATCATATAAATATGATTGGGAAGGATCAACTGGCTTGGCCCAAAACTATTTCATTCCTAAATTTTGATAATTAATAACATGACCAAAAAATAGGTTATGTTTCTACTGTAAGGAGTTCAAGTTCAATTTTCTTTCAAAACATATTTTTGATATCACAACATCTCACCAACAATTATTATTGCATGTCATCTTTTTGGTGCAATAAATCACCAATTATAAAAATTTCACCCTACCTTAGAAGAAGAGCTGATCAACAACTGCTCCTCCTTCTGGCTGTTGATGAGCGGCACCCGACAAATTGGTTCGGCCTGCACCTGTCTACGGCGACTGAGGGCTGCATCACAGTCGGCGGCCAGTTCGCCGATACAGTAGTACTTGGCCTCGGCTCGCAGTTCACATAGCTCTACGACGCTGGCCGGAAGTGGCAGCGAACCGTCCCGCAGGTAGGTGAGGATGCGACCAAAGTGCTTGCCGCAACGGTCTATCAGGATCCAGCCTACCAACAATCCAGATAAAATCATACTTTATTCTCTTCAAAATATAACTAATATTTAAAATTTGATTTCTGTTTAACGATCTTTGCTGGTGTGGCGACCTCGGGGCCGGAACCCCACAGCCCTGAGAGATTGATTCCTGGATACTATTGTCTAGTGTGGTATAATATCTACTATTGTTTTGGAAATGGAGATTGGTTGTTTTGCACTTAGACCCGTTATAGAATAGACACGACCCATTGTATATTCATACTGAAAGTCGATGAAGCCAACATCTACTGCCATATCGCCCCATCGTGACGTCAGCATCGGATAGAATACTTTTCTGTAGAGTTTGTTTACATTATTTTCCATAGCAGATTGTGTCTATTTCAGTGGGAGCGCAGCGGGAGTTTACCATTTTCATGAATAATAATTTACTTTCATCTGAAATAGACACAATCTGAAAGTTTTCTATCCAATGCTGACGTCACGATGGGGCGATATGGCAGTAGATGTTTGCTTCAGAGGCTAGACTTCCCAGCGTGTCTATTCTATAATAGTCTAAGGTTTTGCACATGCCAAGTTCATGTGTCAAGAGAGGCGCGAGACTGTGGATGGCTACTATGACAGCGCAAGAGTGTGGATGGCTACTATGACAGCGCAAGAGTGTGGATGGCTACTATGACAGCGCAAGAGTGTGGATGGCTACTATGACAGCGCAAGAGTGTGGATGTTAACCAATGCACAAATCAAATACATGAATAGAAAGGGACCAACAGGCCTAGCCCAAAACTGTACCCTTTCCGAATTTTGATAGTAGTAAGCCAATGTCTAAAAGGTTGCTCGATATAATAAATTAATTTACAATAATTATTATTGTGAATGAAAACTGGGATGTTGTCAGAAATATGACTAATTTATTGTAAAATTACCCAAAGTTCCAACACCAATTGTGTCACATCAATGTGATAATGAAGATTACACCATTGGTGTAATTTTGCAATAAATTAGTCATATTTCTGACAACATCCCAGTGTTTTCATTCACAATAATAATCATGGAAAATTGATTTATTCTAATAATAAATATAATTTCAATATATATAGTAATTATATAGCAATATAATATATTTCAATAAAATATATAGCAATATTTATTTCAGATACTGTTGTTGGTGAAATGTAGTGATATCTATCCTTAATAAAACACATGAATGCTGGTAGAAATTTGACTTGTTTATTGTAAAATTACACAAATGTTTAAACACCAATTGTGTCATCATCAGTGTGATAATGAAGATTACACCATTTGTGTAATTTCAAAAGTGATATTTTTGACAACATCCCTGTGATTTTATTATGGATAGATATCACAACATCTCACCAACAACAGTATCTGAAATTATTATTGCATGTAATCTTTTTGGTGCAATAAATCACCAATTATAAAAATTTCACCCTACCTTAGAAGAAGAGCTGATCAACAACTGCTCCTCCTTTTGACTGTTGATGAGCGGCACCCGACAAATTGGCTCGGCCTGCACCTGTCTACGGCGACTGAGGGCTGCATCACAGTCGGCGGCCAGTTCGCCGATACAGTAGTACTTGGCCTCGGCTCGCAGTTCGCACAGCTCGACGACGCTGGCCGGAAGCGGCAGCGAACCGTCCCGCAGGTAGGTGAGGATGCGACCAAAGTGCTTGCCGCAACGGTCTATCAGGATCCAGCCTACCAACAATCAAGATAAGATCATACTTTAATCCCTTCAAAATATAACTAATATTTAAAATTTGATCTGTGTTTAACGATCTTTGCTGGTGTGGCGACCTCGGGGCCGGAACCCCACAGCCCTGAGAGATTGATACCTGGATACGATTGTCTAGTGTGGTATAATATCTACTATTTTTTTGGAAATGGAGATTGGATGTTTTGTACTTTCTCGTGGCTGGAGCTCAAGGCTTCTTCTTCCAGTCACGCCAAAAACTATTGTAATTTAATGAATATTATGTTTGTAAAAATATTTTTTGTATTTGGAAATAAATTCAATTTCAATTTCAGACCAGTGTTATAGAATAGACACGCCCCATTGTATATTCATATTGAAAGTCGATGAAGTCAACATCTACTGCCATATCGCCCCATCGTGACGTCAGCATCGGATAGAGTTTGTTAACATTATTTTCCATAGCAGATTGTGTCTATTTTAGCGGGAGTTTACCATTTTCATAAATAATAATTTACTTTCATCTGAAATAGACACAATCTGAAAGTTTTCTATCCGATGCTGACGTCACGATGGGGTGATATGGCAGTAGATGTTTGCTTCAGAGGCTAGACTTCCCAGCGTGTCTATTCTATAACTAGTCTAAGGTTATGCACATGCCAAGTTCATGTGTCATTTGTATTGACGAGAGGCGCGAGAGTGTGGATGGCTACTATGACAGCGCAAGAGTGTGGATGGCTACTATGACTGCGCAAGAGTGTGGATGGCTACTATGACAGCGCTTCCCTTCACTTGACTTTGCAGGCGAGTGGTCAGCCGAACATCCACAAATACAACTCATCCACACTCTTGTCAACCATTGCGGCAAACGACTTCGCAGGAGTGTGGTGAAGGCATGACACCAATGCATAATATGTTTACGGCTGTACAGTCATATCGCACATGTGATGCCGGCGCCACACTCTTTCCGAATGCATACAAATTACGACGAGCGCGAGAGTGTGGATGCCTACTAGAACACCGCTTGCTTTCAATCGGCTCGGCTCGCATTCGCTACGATTTTTATCGAGCTAAAACGAGACGAGCGAAGGCGAGTGACTCCCTACCACTGATCTTGATATAAACTCGATGGAACGCTCATTTTTTTAGTCACATTGCAGTGTGGATGGCAAGATGAACGCTAAACGCTCATTCTGGGTATTTGACAAGCAACTCAACCTACTAGGCATATGCCTAGTTCACACTTTCGCCAAGTCGCTGGCCAACCTAATAAGCTTGCCCACGTTGGTCTTGCCATCTACACTGTAATGAAAACATTTGTGGATTGTCGGCTGGCCTTCGCTTGCCTCGTCTCGACAAAAATCGGAGCGGAGACAAACAAAGGCGAGCTCAGGCAAAACAGCTATCCACACTCTCGCGCTCGTCGTCATTTGTATGCACTTGGCAAAAGTGTGGGTGCGGTAATACGTTATTAACCAGCGTAATAGTGCAATACCCAGTCCACACTATCCCCCAGTTGCTGGCCAAGTGGCTTGGGTTGGTCTTGCCATCCACACTGCAAAGTGACTACTTGTGGATGCTGGGATGGCCATTCGCCTTCGATCAGCAAAAATCGGAGCGATGGCAAGTGGAGGCCAATATAGGCAAGCGATTGCAAACAACCCTTCCATATTCTAACGCTCGTCGTTATTTATACGTAGGCCTATTGTGCGATAGTGTAGATGCGGCACAACATGGGTAATTGTCTAATAATAGTCTAATTGTCTACTAATACTAATAGTGTAATTGTCTATTTGATAAGAAATAAATAATCGTTAAAAGTGGGTCAGAGACCTTTGATCAAATATTTGACCATGTGGTTTTTACACGGGTCATTAGGGCTTAGGGCTCCGTTATATTTAATTCCTTTTTGCTCCGCGTTTCCATACTGAGATTTAATGCTTACCTCATCTAATGCAGAGGGATTCCCAATCTCATCATACTCTTAACTACAAAATTTAGGAATAAAACCCTTAGGCTATAAAACTATAAGTTTTTAGAAAAATATATTTTACAAAATTTCAAAAGTAGAGATTTCTCTCACTTACTGTAATGATCCAAAGACCTGTTCTGAATCTTCTGAGAAAGAATTCCTCTGAACCAGTATGGTAAACTCTTTTATTGAGTATCCCCTTATTTAAAAAAAATAGGATGATTAATACAGATTATGATGTTATCATCTAATAAAAACAAATGGCCAACTAAGCCTTGAAGAATAGGCTTAGGCTAATCATTCTTTTAAATTATTTCAAGTACCGTAGTCTACTTGGTTCAAGTTAATAAGTATATCAGCAGTGGATATGAGTATAAATAATTATAGATAAATATATGGTTTTTTAAACTCACCTTCTGAATCTGTAAGGACCTCCATACGTCCACTAAACATTGCTCTTAGCATTGTGTCTAATTTTGTAAGAGTTCCTATAGTTGTGTAATACAAAGAGCCACCAATGTTTAATTTCACATACTGAGATGGATTTCCTTTAATGACAGTTTTTCTGTCACCAGACATATTGAATCTAGATTAATTTAAACGTTTCCAAACAAAATATACGAAGCACTCAATCACATTTGGGCTAGATCACACACGATATAACCTAACTATTATCGACTTCAACAGATTGTGACGAAGTTAGTTGAAAATTAACCTAAATTGAGATATGAAAGCTGTTAGAAGCTACTAGGCCGTTTTAAAATTTGAAATCACATATTTCAACTCAAAAAGTTACATTTTTCAGTGAATCACACCCTAAAAAAGCAGACAACTTTGACAAAACAACTCACAGCAGAAGACGAAGCAAAATGGTGGATTTGTCGATGTCGACATAGATCGATGTATCGAGTACCGCTTTTAAGAAAGGTCGATTCGATTCAACAATGTATCGACTATCAATATTTTGAGTAGATAGTCAATGGTGGGAAAATTTGAAATTTTCTATTTCAGAATACGTATTTTATAAAAATATTGTAAATTATGCAAAGTGAATAAGCTTCACGAATTATTTTACCCACTGAATGTTAGAAATATTCATTATTATTTTGAATAAGCTACCACACTCTGGAACTATCTCGGTGTTTATAATAAACTTGACGTTATTTAGATCAGACTATTTTTACTTTCCTTGCCCTATTACCATAGGTAAGGAAAGTATTGCTTTCCGAAAAAAATTAAGGTATCGCAATTTCTATACGTTTCAAGGTCCCCTGAGTCCAAAAAACTGGTTTTTGGGTATTGGTCTGTATGTATCTGTGTGTGTGTCTGTGTACACGATATCTCATCTCCCAATTAACGGAATGACTTGAAATTTGGAACTTAAGGTCCTTTCACTATAAGTATCCGACACGAACAATTTCAATCAAATGCAATTCAAGATGGCGGCTAAAATGGCGAAAATGTTGTCAAAAACAGGGTTTTTCGTGATTTTCTCGGAAACGGCTCCAACGATTTTGATCAAATTCATACCTAAAATAGTCATCGATAAGCTCTATCAACTGCCACAAGTCCCATATCTGTAAAAATTTCAGGAGCTCCGCCCATCAATGCAGATAGATTCCCAATTATCAGGCTTCAGATACAATTGAAACAAAAAAAATCAAGTGGAGTAGATTGAGCATGAAAATCTCTACAATTAATGTTCAGTAACATTTTCACCTAAAATTGAAAATAAGCTTTAAATTCAAGAAAATGTGATTATTCAATAGCAAATTATTGTTGATTCTATAAAATCATTCACTATGAAGAGATAGCAGGCCTCATGTGTGCCTCCAGCGTTATTGCCTTGTCACCAGCTGGCTCAAATCTTTGAATAGTAGACTTGAGATGCGCGGGAACACTAGCGTCAGGTGATCAATTTTCATAACGGCAAGGAAAGTTGTGTGAGTGCGCCACACCAGATTTTTATTATTTAGACTTGTTCAATTTCTGGGATCCGTAACTTTCATTTGAACGATTCTTGAGAGAGTTCTTAGCTAATCACGATTTCTCTGCCCGGAAATAAGCTAATAGATTTTTTGGATTGGTAGCTAGGCAACCAAACTGTACTTGACAAAGAAAGTTCTTGAGAATCATTAATTAATGTAAGCCTTCAAATCCTGTTTTTTTTTAAATTTATTTTCAATAATTATTATTCATCTTGTATCAAATTAAAACCTTAAGAAAATAGCTATAGTAATGGGTGATGGGATTTACAAAGAGGGAAATAAAAATAGTTCAATTCACTTTTCAATATTTTAATTATCCTTGGAATACAATAATAATTACATTTACATTACACTGTGGCAATCAGATGAAAGAGAGAAATTTGTACAGATTTTCCGCCATCTTGTCAACAGAACTATATTATATGCACCACCATTTGAACAACTTTCATCCTCAAAAAACTATACACAATGAATTTGCAAAAAATACGACAGAAAATTATTCTAAAAACACATAAATGAGCGCAATGCAGCCTACTTTCTAGAATTTGTTAAATTTTTTGCAATAGTGTACGCTTTTTTGTAGTTATAGAATTTTCATCGATACATAGTTTACCAGTAATTATTGTACGTTTAAATAATTAGAAATATGAACAAACAAACTAGAAAATTACTTGTTCGGTATTATAAATCACATTTTGTTTTTTAATTAAAATTATTTTACTGCAACACCATTTCACGCAGTAAATTTTGATATGGATGAAAGCACTACCTACTTTATAGTCTATTCTAATGAAGTGCCAATAAAATAAATTGAATTCTAAAGATAAAACCGTATCATATTATTTTTTAATACTACTTGAAATAATACATGGAATAGCAAAAAATATTTAGACATTAAAAGTTTTCTGTAATTTATTTTACTTGAAATTTTTCTTCAAACGATTAAAAATCCAAACAATGTTCTTCCAAATGATACAGAAAGTCAGAAAGAAGCAACATTATTTAGCAATAGTGCTTTCACCTAATCAATATTGTATTTTAAATTTGGACTTTGTAATGATCAAAATACATTGACAAGGATTATATCTATAAATTATATTATACAAAAACATTTTTGTTCATACTTTTCTGATTGAAGAGATATTGTGCTAACATTGTTATTTTTGTGCAAAACTATAATTTTGTGCAAAATAAACGAACAGTTCTTGTGCTAAACGGAAGACGTTCGATATGATAATCACAAGAAGATTACATTCTTGGAAGCGAGTTTCAAAAATAATCTTAATTAATTGGTTATAAAATTGAAAGAAAATTTTATAAAATTAGCAGATACACTGGAGTACACATAGTTCGAGATCTATTCAAAATTTCAGAACCTATGAAAAATGGTAATTTATTTTTATCAAATGGTAAAACTTATTTTTCAAAACAAGATTGATATCCTTTAACAAATTCTACTTCACTAAGCATAAAAATGAGAATTTAATTCGTAGAGCATTACATACATAGCTCTCAGGATTGAGTGTTTTACTTAGATGAAAAGCAGCATAACAATAATTGATAACTTTGAACACATTTTGAAACGATCGTTTGGTAACAATCTGAAAAACCTAATATTTTAATTGTTTATCAAGCTCAATAATACATAACTAAATATTATAAATGAGACACTGATTATTTAACAATTTATTGCCTATACTGAGATTCTAAGTAAAATTGATGGGATTCCTTTAAGAAGCCTTCTTGATTTTAGAGATTTTTACTGTAGATTTTGAGATTTTATTGAAAGACTGTTATCTATTTTGAAATTTAATGCCCACAAAAATGTAATAGTGTACTACTAATAGACTGGAATACAATGTAATTGAAATGATTCGATTCAACATAACTTGAACCAGTTCTATTACTAAATTTTTAAAATAATTTCCTATTATTTGTAAGATCTCCAATCCGTACAACGAACGAACTTTGAATAATATATTTATTAATTTGGAAAAATTACGGTACCTGCGTTATTTATTTTTGGTAAGAGTGATCAACCTATTAGAATAGATAAGGATTGAACATGGCTTAAAGAAAGATGAAAGAATGGGAGATTTGTCAATTATTTATATACTAATCGTTGGATACAGATACTACAAAATTAGTAGAAATGAATTCGACAACCACCAATAATAAAAATCAAGTCATATATCCCGAAAGAAAACTTAAAAAATCAAGGAGACTAAAAATATATTTTCTAGTACATTGTTATAGGATTCTAGAGTTTGGATGGCAACGCCTGCTTAGATTACTTCAAATGATTACCACAATAGATCTTTTTCACTAAATTAATAAACAAACTAAAACTAAATAGATGGTTCACAAAAATAGATACACACACGCATACATTCATATATAACTACACATATCGAATCACACATGTTGTATTGTATGTTGTAGGTAAAAATGTTCATGAACGAAACACATACGTAAAAAATATGTAGAGAGCATAGATAGCATAATTATGTTGCCGACTCATCGGCCTAACAAGTGTAGTAGCATAAGAGTCTACAAAAATAGGTTTGAAAAAATTGCTAGAGATAGACAATGACTTAGATCATAAAGTATTGGAAAAATAACTAAAATGAGGTGTTGATTTTTTGTTCGAAGTTAAACTTATTTTTTAGGTATGTTGAAATTTTGGTGGTAAAGTAAATCTATGTAAGTTGTTGGATGACATTTTTTTATATTTTCGTTAACTGACATTGAGATTGACTTGGATAGAGAATTGAATATTTTATAATTGAACAGATAGGGTTTTTACGAGATATTTGTTTATTGGTTAAGGTTTATTGGTTTCGTGGTTAAGGAATTTGCGATTAAAGTTGGATATTTAATTGGAAAATTTCATCGATTTATGAAAATTACAGTATTTTAAAAAGTGGGGTGAAATTAGGATACACAGGACCTCTTTTGCACTTGGTTCTTGAGAAACTAAATGCGATCTGAAAGAATTGGAACGAAGACACATTTATCTGATCTGAAAGAAGTTAGGTCTCACACTCACATTTTCAATACCTTTCATGAAAAAGATACATTAGGATTCAGGAAATATTGGGAATACATTTAACTACACACAAGAATGAGGGAGATTTATGGTTTTTTTTCATTATTAAATGATATTGATGAATTCAATAATCAAGAAGATAAACTTTAAATGAAACTCAACTCATCAACCATCCATAGCATGATACATTCTAATATTGTATTAGTGAAAAATATTTGAATATTGTGAAACACATTGCTTTGAATCTAATTCCTTTTAAAATAATAATTGATTATCATAATTATTTATTGAACTGTCACTGAATATAAATATATGTACATAATGTCTTTAGAAAATATGTTGTGGATTAAAAATGAATCGCTGTGTAAATGTGTAAAATTGAAATGAATTTAGTGTATAAAGTAGACAAGTGCTAAGGACTGTTTGATTATTTATTCATCTATGGGGGACAATTACATACATTTACATTACTGCTATTTATGCAATCATTACTACACTGACATAATTGTAATCATTTATGTTAATAGTCACTATAACAGGTTTATCTTGCTTAAAATTTGGTGTTTCTTACATTATGAGAAGTACTCACTTATTAATATTATCCATGTATCAATTATTCTCGTATGAATTACTATGCTTTATTCAGTTCAATACAAGAATAGAGATTTTAATACAGAAAACGCCTCTCAGAAAAAATTATTATTGATATTATTACAAAAATGAGAACATTATCGTTTTTACTATAAATCGCTATTTCCAATTGCTACTACATGTTTATGTTTCAAGAAAATAAGAACACAAATATAGCCTACCGGAGTTACACAAAAATATTTGTAAATCAAATTTAGCGACGAAATTATTACAATTGATTATTCTTTGTACACCATTCAAACATACCTAACTATAACAAATATTGATTCTTAAAATCAGTTTGGCCTAATTGTCTTGTCATGAATGCTCGTAAAGACAGTACAATCGATAGACTATTTTTACAAAATTTCTTAAATTTGCGACTGAACCAGAACTGGAAATCCATCTATTTACTTGAATGAATGACTCTCAACAGTTATGTAGAGACCAATATTATGAATTGGAGGAAAGAGTTGCAAATTTGTGGTAGGAAAATATGGAAATTTCATCAAGTTTTTGGAAAAATCAAAATGTAGAGTAGTTGAAAACAGACTACCTGTTGGAAAGATTAGACCAAAAGATTGAGTTTGTAACAATAAAGTAATCAAAATTTTACCTAAACGAGGATTGTGTTAGCATTTAAATGCTAGGGTTGATCAGAGTGTATGAGAACATTACTATTTTTATCAAAATATCAAAGAATCAGAGAATTTGGTTGAATGAGACTGTTATCATTTTTCCAATTCGTTTGAAATGAAACCCTCAATAGAAAGGATTTCAATGCCCAGACAGTTACAAAGTTGAGAAATTTCGGTGAACAATAATGAAATCGATTTTACAGCCTTCATTAACGACAGCTCACATAGTAATCATAATTACAACTACACTACAGTACAATATCAATTATCATTATATATTTATAGTAATGGTGTGTTTTTATAAAATGGATAATCTCACACGTCCTCCATCAATCTATGTCCTCAAAAATTGTTCAAAAAAATTGTCACTTCTCTCACTTTCGCAATTTACAAAGCAGCACTGTGTAAAGTACAAAACGAAACCAGTTGACTTTTTACTTAACGAACTTTACATCATACTTTTTGGACACTTGACGCGATTGTGACAAATGATACGCGGAAACTTGCGTATCGATACAGTTTATTCCTGTTAGGAACTGATTTTGGCTTTGTGTTGAAGATATTATGCAAGCACTTTTGTATCGATACATCTGAAAAATTATTCCATCACAAAATAAATTGCACGCTTGACATATTTATAGTTGGTTCCAGCAAAAATATAATATGATTTTTACCCTGGAAAGGTTATCCACATTTTTTTGTAAATTAAACAACTGATATCAAACACAGTTGAAAAGTGTAATTTTCACGACGTCAATAATCTGTATCATACAATAATTTGCGTATCACTTTCACAATTAGCGTCTTGATTGTATTCACTTAACGTATAAGTGATAATATTCACTTATTTTTATAATAATTACTAAATATAACCCACAATGACGAGGGAATTTCACATCTCGACACCGCTCACTAGTAACTTTCGTGGGAGAGAATTTCACATCCCTCTCCAGATCTACTAAACAATGGAAGAGAATCTCACTTAACACTATTGAAATTGACATTATTATATACAATATATAGTCCATACTAATCATTATTTATATATATTTTTATATATAAACGGAGCAGTCCACATCAGATCATTATTTGTTACCGATATGCACAGAAACTAAGTTTACAACAATGATTAATGATAATTAATTAATGATATCATCATGGATTGTTCGTAAGCTGTGAGAGGGGTCAGTTGACACATTGGTGAAATCAACTCAAAAATTCAAAAGTTATAGAAATTAAAATCGAGAATAATTATATTTTTAGAACATTTATAAATCTCCCACAGAACGTTTGATACCGCATCTCAAAAAACTACTAATACATGGGTTATCGAAACTCAAAAAATGAATAACAAAAGTTACAATTTAGTTCTACTGGTTGTATACATTTTGTCAAATAGAACCAAATATTGTGCCATTACAAACTTGAAAGAGCACCAAATAATTTACATGATAAAATGATTTAATACTAAATCAATAGAATATATTTGTGCTAATATAACGTGAAGTAACTAAAGTCTTCAACATTGAGAGGCAGATGTAAAAGTTTCGATCTATTGAAAAATTTCAAGGCTTAAAATCTATTAAATCTGAATTACATTCATATAGGTAATTGATTTCTACTAATGAAAAAACATGTGCTATTGAAATCTAAATTCTCTAGTAAATTTGTAAGAATTAATAAAAAAAGGAAATATTTTTGTTAAAAAAAACGTTTAGTTATATTGTGCGGTTTTAGTATAAAATCTCTTTTATCTACTTTTTTATCTACTCACTGACAAGCAAATATTTGATCAAAAACTGTTATGGTCGCATACCAAAAATAAATATATTATATATCCGTGAAAACACAATTTTGTAGCATTTCAAGTTTCAAGCTTAGTTTTCGAAGAAAAAACTTACAAAAAAATAATATTTAGAATGAAATTCATAATTTTGAAGGGCTATAAGCTCCAAAATTTTTTGAATACAACTATTCTACAATTCAATAGAGATTCACTAATGCAATACGTCAACCAACCCCTAGAAATCAAATAATAAAGATTCAATATTATTCTAAACCAACACTAATTTGATCGAAACATTTGTCATCATCATTTTTATCACTACAAATCGATTCACAGCTAAACAAAATAACTATATGAACAAACAGTATATCATAATTTTTTCAAACTGATACTAATGAAATTAAGACGCAGGTTTGAGCTGTTGTATCAGTTACCGTTAAATTTCAAGTTGTACTATTTGAGAGTAGATCGCCGATCAGGTTTTAACGACCGTTAAATGAGCAATTTAACGACCGTCAAACAACGTACAATAGCTGCCCTGCTGATGTTTTCTGCCCCCTTCCCTCCATGAACAAAGTCTTGTAATTACTAGAATTTTAGTAACTGAGATGATCAACTTAATAAGGTGCGAATCGGTTGTAACCGCTCCTGTAAACTGCTGCCTGTAAACAGAGATAAAAAAATTAGTAAATTACTGTAAACAACAGAATTGGTAAATGGATTGTTAAATAATCTATAATAAACTAGAGGAAAGAATTATTGGCTTATACACGTACGGGATAGGAAATTCACGAATGACGCATCATCACATCTCAACTAAGGAGCTGATAACTTGAAATTTTGCATATAGATACTTAATTTTCCGAGGATGGTCGTCCTAGGGCTATTTTACTATTTTAAATTCTTCATGATTTCAGTAGGTCAAGTTTTCAATTAGACCCTTGCGAAGCACAGGTTACCTGCTAATATAAAATGTAATAAAAGGTTGATGAAAAAATTTATGAAGAAGATCAATCATTTTGCATTATTTTTGTCACTGCAATGCATTTTTAACATCTTTCTAACCGACATTCATATGAACTTGAGAGATATGAAAAGAATATTATATATACAGTACTGAAAACAGAAGTTATATCTTCTATTTGACAGTTGAATCAATTGAACTTTCTTTTTTAGACTTGTCTATCATCAGAAAAAAAAACAATAGAACTATCTCAGCCTAATAGATTGGATTGACTATATGTTTCCTTCAATTTAGGACACTGGATGTCTTCTTGATTACTTTCAAAATGTATTTTTTTCCATTATCATAATAGAATAAATGAAATATATATTAATAACCCCTTAACGTTATTAAGTCTGATACCGTACTAAAAATTGGAATACCCCCGTTCCATATTTGAAAACCAGAAATTATAAGTAAATTACCCTGAATGGAATGTCTATTATTAACAACATTAATTAAAAATCCCCAATAATTTTAATTAATAAATTAATTAGATTCAAGATATTATAATCCCCCCCTATAATTACTCTTATTATCGGAAGATTAAGAGGATTGAATCAATTAAATTTAAAAAAATAATAATGAACATAGAAAACACATATTTCAACGAAAATTTCAGAAATATTTTTGAAAAACTTACCCCGTATCCTGCCACTGGTCCAATTCCGTGCCCCAGGTAAGGTTCATATTCACGGCCGTAACTGCAAATTCAAATAAAACATTTATAAATCACTAATAATTGAAGAATGATAGAATGAACCAAGGTAATTATAGAACTAATATTGAATTGATTTATTAATCATACAATTGAAAATTTAAAAACATCTAAGTTTTGAAGAAAAATTTAATAACTAGCAAATAATTAAAATACATTACAAAAATCTAATACAATTATATTCGGATATTTTATTTTTGTAGATCAAAAGTATCTTCCTAATACTGAAAAATCAAAGGTTAGAAATGTAATCATTTATTGAGAATCAATAATATAATTGAAAAAGTATTAAGAATAATGAGCTCATAACGCTTGTAATTGGTCTCATCTTTTAAACTTTTAAAGCTGGTAACTGGTTTATATTTCGCAGCAAATTATACAATATAAATCATGAAATATTTGAACATTTTTGTACTTTAATCGAGGCACAAAGTATGAAAAAATTGTGAATTTGAAGGAGAGGTAGCAACGAATTTTCATATCATTGTTTAGGGAAGCCTCTTCATTTATTTTTCCAGGTACTGTAAGCTCTACAAGTTATTGATAGTTCTACGATTAGGCACCATATTCTAAATTCTAAACTATTATATAAACGCAGGATCACATGCTCTAAATTCTCCAAAGTCTCTAAATTCTATTCTAATTCAATATACGCAAAGATCGCATGCAATAGAACCTATTTCACACTCTGAAAATTAAAAAAAACTACTACACGCTAGTGACAAATTAGATTATGATATATTTCGATGTAGAATTAACATCTAGTTAGGGTTGATGAGTCTAAAAGTATAATAGCATATTTTAAACTATCATCTATATATACGCCATTAGTCGTTTTGTTAATTATTTTCATTTATTTATGAAAACATGGAAGCAGATTGGATTTCTCCGCAAAATTGTTTCCATAACACAATAATCACAATGATTCATTATAAATTATAACTACAACGATTAGTCATTAGAAAATTTGTAGATGCAGAAAATAACAGTCATTGTAGTGTATTAATATACATGTTGAATTCAAAGGATAAGGCCCGCCGCAAAGTAGACCCACGCTTATCCACGAAAAGCAACCCACGCCGTGGGGTGTTTTGTAAACCATTGCTAGGCTTCTCCAGACATCTGTGTAATACATGCAATGAATAATTTACTTGTCAGCTGATTGATTATGAATAATTCTATAGCAATGGTTTACAAAACATCCCACGGCGTGGGTTGCTTTTCGTGGATAAGCGTGGGTCTACTTTGCGGCGGGCCAAATATATGTATTTATAATGCATTAGTTTTATGGAAGCAATAAAAATATTTACTCAACTAAAATTTTGAAAATCAGATACAGTATCAGGAAATTAATGATTATTAAATTTAATAATCAATTCAATTCTCTACAACTACTTGTAAAACACTTCATGTAGTGAAAACTTATCATAAAGTAGCTGATTTGGGTAGGTTAACTGATCTATATTACGCTTGCAGCTGCATTATGTTTATAAGACGCTTGCTTTATGTATATTTTACGCTTGCTTTACATTTGCATTATGTTTATTTTTCGCTCGCTGTGCATGCATTATGTTTACAAGACGGCGATGTTGTCAATACCACTATATAAATATAGTACCATATCATTTATAGAACCACTATATATACCACAAATATAGTGGTATTGACAACATCAACGTATTATTCTTTCAATATTTTATGTATAAGTATTTGAATTGAATTCCATACTGCGGTTGCACAATAAATTGTGTATGAACTCTCGCATCAAACTTAATTGCTTTAGCTAAAGTATCACGCTTCACTACATGCCGCGCGATTACAGTTTAGCTCAAGCAATAAAGTTGCATTTTACGCTCTTTTAATGCATAAATAGCTATTGTAATATTATGCGCGCGGGTGACATGCAACATGGGAGCTAGGCCAAGGGTACGCTGAGCAGGACATAAAGGACGCAGTGAGCTTTCAGATAATCGCACAAGGAAGGAAACAGGACGCAGACGGCAAGAAGCTACTTCTTACCTGACCAAAGATGAAAAAAAGGAGTTGAAAAACGGAGTTGCAAGAGCAGGGAGCAAGGAAAACTTTGATAAAATCAGGAATAGGTTGCAGGCAGGAAGGAAAAATTTATAAACACAAATGTGAAGGTAGTTCATAGTGATGTATGCAGGAAGCAAGGTTAACTTCTAAGCAGTTTCTAAAAGTTTTAGAAGTTGAAGTTTTAGGAACTCTTCAATGTTTGATTCCATTACGAACTGCTTGTTAAATAATCACTTTTGAACAATTAATTACGACATAGCAGTCAGGTATTTATATAAATAAAAGCTATTAGCTTCTACTTACATTAGTGTAGCACTTTCGGACACTAGGCCCTTCCCCATTAGTGTTGAAGAGTGTTGATGAAGGGCCTAGTGTCCGAAAGTGCTACACTAATGTAAGTAGAAGCTAATAGCTCTTATTTATATAAATACCTGACTGCTATGTCGTAATTAATTGTTCAAAAGTGATTTTAGGAACTGTTTAGAAACGAAACGTTTTTTAAACTTTTCAGAAGTTGAACCCTCTTGAACTGTTCAGGATCTTATAGAACTGGTTAGAACCTTCTAAAACTGTTTAGAACCTTCTAACCAATGTTTAATTTCTAAGGAATGACTTAGGGAGCAAGGAGAAACTTACAAATAATCACACAAGGAAGGGAACAGGACACAGATGGGTAGTTAAAATCTTATGAACACAGATTCAAAAGGAGAGTCGCATGCAGGGAGTGAGGATCACAGACGCGCAGGGAGTGACGTAGGCAGGGAGTGACGTAGGCAGGGAGCGAGGAACCATACGCTTAAGGGACGTTTACATAGTCAAGGTAACATGAATTCAAGTTCTATTTGGAATGAATGTATTTTGCAAACTTAAAGTCAAGTTAAAAAGAGAAGAAACTTAAATCCAGTATAACAATGTAGTCCCTTTTTCAAGTTTTGTAGATGTTGAATATTTTCGACTTTTGAATTCAACTTGAATCTAGGTACAATCAAACCTACAAATTCAAGGTCTGTATAAAAAGAATGTATTTTACAAACTTGAAGTCAAGTTCACAAATTTGAATCTACTATAGACCACCCTTCTTCAAGTTTTGTGAATGTTAAACATGTTTGACTTTTGGATTCAACTTGAATCTTGAAGGAACAACCCAACAAAAAATAGAATAGAATAGAATTTATTGCTTCTCATAAACAACAGTACAATATTACAAGAAAAAAAAACAAAACAAATACAGTATATTGAGTTATTATCCATATTTATAAAATGAGATAAGACAGTTGTCAGTCAATGAAGAAAGTATAAGAACAACTAAACATGAAAGTATGATGCAAGAGAAGTGTGAGAAGTAAGAGGAGAACTTCAAGTTTAATTCAATTTTTTGCTTCATAATTATAATAATTTTGAGGTTATGAAAACTTGACCTCAAGTTTTCAAAATTGCCCATTTAATGCAAACTTTAAAAAAAATTGAAATCGAGTAAACTTGACTAATCTAAATGCCCCTTCAGGAAGTGGAACAGGACACAGATGGGTAGTTAAAATCTTATGAACATAGATTCAAAAGGAGAGTCACATGCATGGGGTGAGGACCACAGACGCGCAGGGAGTGACGCATGCAGGGAGCAATAACCACAGATGCCAAGGGAGTTGTAGTCCATAAAAGTGGCGCCCGAAGTAGGATCCTACCTGGCAACAGCTGCGTACTGCGCGACTGCAGCCGGCTGTTGTTGTGCGGCAGCTGCAGCGGCGGAGTATGCGCGCGCAGCGACCGCTGTATAGTTGGCGGCAGCCGCATAGTTAGCCTGCTGCTGAGCAGCCGCTTGCACTTGTGCTTGCGCGGCTGCCGCTGCGGCAGCTGGACCGCCCGCGGCTGCTTTCAGCAGTGGTGACGCGGCGGCGGCTACCTGTGAGGGTGGGACGCGCGGCGCAGAGCGGGGCGGAGCGGCAAGGAGGAACGCAGCAGCGGGAAAGAAATTAGCGCACAGTTAGCAATGTGATGTTGTCTATTGAAAGAGGATGGAGGAACATTTGAGGAGTGTGTTTGGGGTGGAAATGATAGAGAGAGGAAGAGGAAGAGGAGTTGGTAGAGGATGCAGCAGAGTTTGTGGTGAAGGGAACAGTATAAATAGTGAAAATAGGAAGGGAGGGAGGGGATGTTGTGGAAGAGAAGGATACAGAGGAGAAGGATACAGAGGAGAAGGATACAGAGGAGAAGGAGAAGGAGGAAGAGGATGAGGTGAAGGAGGAAGAGGAGGAGGATAAGGAGGAGGTGGAGGAGGAAGAGTAGGAGTAAGAAGAGTTAAAGTCAGGAGTGACTTCTGAAGAAGAGGAGGAGAGAGAGGAAGAGAAGGAGGATGGGGAGGAGGAGGGTTTGGTACAAGAGTAGACAGTGATGGATTAGGAGAGACAAGTGGAGATGGATGATAAGGAGAAGGGGAAGAAGGTCGTGAAACAATGAAGTGACTTTGTACTCAGTGTATGAGACATCACAGTGTTCAAGAGATGCAATTGGAGAAGGAAATATGGGAAACAATAAGAGAAAAAGAGATGCATGATGAACAGGGCCCTATTAGGTAGAGGAGGTAGATTATTGGAAAAGAAAGGGTGGGGAGAGATCATAAATAATCATGAGAGAGGAAATAATACAATAAAACATAATAAATAACAGTCTTAAAATAACACTTGAATTGCTATATTATGGAGGAAAGTGGGAAAAATGTGAACATATGGTGAAGGAGGGGGGAAAAGATGTCAACAAGGAATATGTCAGAACACAATACATGTTAAAAATGAAATGTGACTCAGCAGAAATACATTTTATAACAATTTTATGAATGAAAAACTATGAAAACGATCAAACCAATGAAGGGTAGTGGATTAATTAGAGTTATTGCCAGAGCCCTAAATCTGGAATCAACTGTAGAGTGTAAGGAATGAGGTTGATTGAGAGGAATCCCAAAGATTGACATTAAACAGGACAATTTCCACCACATAAAACATAGATGTAACAGATATTAGGAGAACATCAACGTTTTATTCCAAATAGAACAAAAGTAAGTCAAGTATCTCGCAGAGAGGTGAAGTAACCACTGCGAAGTCCAGGAGTAGAAGTCCTTTCTTGCGAAGTTCTTGATTTCTTGAGTTGTTCCAGGACATCTTCATGAAGTTGTTATCAGGAATTCGGAGAGAGATAGTTGAGATGCAAATCCACCCCTTCAGCGTTTTACAAGTAAGTAGCCTACTACACAGTAGTTTCAAATATCACATTTCTTTCAATCAGATTGGTTTTGATAAACTTTTTTTAAAACTATGTACTTAATTTCTCAACTAAGATAGAGCTTCAACACAGAAAATGACACTCCAATGTATGTAATTGGATCATATACTTATGGAATTCTATAAAACACTCATTGACATGGGCTACTTTTAAATTAATAAAACAAAATAAATCTTATAGCACCCTTTATTTTTAAAAAAGTTGAACAACTAGTTTCGGTGATATATTAGGATTCATTTTGTTTTATTATGGAATTCTGTAGCATAGTCTAGTTGCATTATATAATTTGTGATAGAATCATGGAAATTATGTATTCCCCAAACTGCAGCACAGTATTAACACACTCGTATAGTACAAGATTTACTGAAATCCAGTTGAGTGCTGGAAATCAGATTCAAAATTTTGAAAGTAGAAAGTGTTGTTTTGCTAAGTTAGAATCAAGATACAATTTTTATAAAGAAAACATTCTTCATTGAAACTGCACTGAGGTTGATTATTTGTGGATATACTGTAAGAGAATTATTTTAGAGTTATAAACTTGGAAATTTAATGAAGTTTTAACTATTTTTAGCTATGTATTGCTTTGAATATTTTATTGGGTTGTTGTACTAAGTACTAAGCTGTACTAACAACTGATTGTTATAGAGTTATAAACTTGGAAATTGAATGAAGTTTTAACTATTTTTAGCTATGTATTGCTTTGAATATTTTATTGGGTTGTTTTTCCAAGTACTAAGCTGTACTAACAACTGATTGTTATAGAGTTATAAACTTGGACATTGAATGAAGTTTTAACTATTTATAGCTATGTATTGCTTTGAATATTTTATTGGGTTGTTTTTCTAAGTACTAAGCTGTACTAACAACTGATTGTTATAGAGTTATAAACTTGGACATTGAATGAAGTTTTAACTATTTTTAGCTATGTATTGCTTTAAATATTTTATTGGGTTGTTGTACTAAGTACTAAGCTGTACTAACAACTGATTGTTATAACTCATTATACAAACACTTTTCTCGTAGAATACCTTGAATATCATAGATAAAAGTCTGATTTTATAGGGGATTTGATAGAGATAATTATGTTTATTTACCTCTAGGTTAGACTTGTTGACGAGAGGTAAACTGGGATCCATTAGAACACCGACACCAGGCTCCTGCAAGGCATACTAACAATGTAAAACCGACAATTTCAACAAAATAAATCGAAAAAATTATAGCAAAATCATATAAAAAATTGAATAAAAAAATACGGGATGACCAAAAATGAGGTAAGAACTTACTGGACAAATTAACCCAGTCAAACTAAGAGATGGCCATGGCAGTAAGAGAGTAAGCTAAGTGGAAGTGGATACAAATTAAATCAAAGAAGAGAAATAAAACTGAAAAAATGGAAAGTACGAGATGCACGTGGATATAGGACAGTCAGCAACGAACCTGAAGACGACTGGGAAAAAAATAGTTGAAAAAGAAACTGTAATTTCAAGAAAAATGAAAGATCGTAGAAGATGATAATCTTTCAAGAAAAGGTGCTACAATCTTGTTATAATTTCTTCTGTATTCCAAGAAATGGGCTACATATTTTCTATACAGTAAGTTATTTATTATGGATACTTCATAATACTAAAAAGTGACTGGAATTTTCAGTTTGGTAGGAATTCTAGTTGAAAATTTTGAAGTTCTTTCATCAATATTGATAATTTATTAAAAACTCTAATAAAAACTGTGATATTTGAGTATTTTTCTTTTCTGATAATATTCCAAATATAATCAATTCTGAGAATACTTGCAATAGCGACATCATTTTTGACTCAATGAACAAAACTTCTTCAATCTGATGTTTGACTAAATTGAAGTTGAACTCAGCAGATTTTTTTAAATCTGCCGAATTATTTGGAATACTACTTTGTTACCATGTGAAAAGTTTGAAGACCCTAGTCGATAAATTGACAAACATTCACAAAGGAAACACACTTAAAAGCACATCTTTTTCAAATCCAGCACATAGATTTAACATTGATCTACAATAGATATTCAGCACACAGAATATAAAAACTTTTTAGCAAAGACTTTGACTTCAAACTTTTACACATGAGTAAACCAAGTTTTGAAAGTAGGTTGAATTTCAAGGTGAAACGAGTGTTTTGTAAGGCTTACAAATTTTAATTTTGTCTAGGACAAAAAACTATATGAGTAAATTCGGTCTCAAATGGAATCATGTCTTTAGATACATACATTTTCGACGAGAGAGGTTCAAGGCAAAATCAGTGTATTAGTGAAAAAAAAATTCAATAATAAAAACATTGTAGTATGAAAAATTCCAGTCAATTCCAACGGCAATAGTTTTAGCGGAAATCAGAAAATTTTGCCACTCCTAGCAGAAAAAAATAATGTGAAAGATGAACTAAATTCAATACTAATTAAGAATTGGAAAATGGTCAAACACAAACTAAAAGTAATTCAAAACAACGCAAACCATACTCTTGCTTCAAAAAATATTCAACAAAAATTACTGGAAAAGATTCAACTTTAAAAGAATTAACTTTAAAGCTAACCTGAGAAGTTTTCAAAATTGTAAAAGCTTATAAACTGATTAAGAATCAGACCTACGTCTAAAATGAAGTATTGTAGTTCTAAGTTTAATTAATTACTTAATTATAATTGATAAATACGATAGTAGTAGAAGTAGTAATTAGTGATATTTTGCTTTCCAAACTGTTCATACTGTAATATGTGATATTATAAAGTGATTTCTAATAGAGTTAAAAGTAATTATAAATAGTAGAAATACATATGCACATCAAGTTTCCAATGCTAGCCAAACTCTACCTCAATAATATAAAATAAAATAAATATGTCAGATTTATAAAAATTATCAATTGGTTCAATTAAAACTACTATTTATTCTCACTTTTCACTGATTCTAGCTTCTAAGGTTGCTTTTGGTAAACTGTTGATATGAAGCATTGGTATGAGATTCTTAATTCCTTGATCATGTTTAAAAGATGTAGGATCATGTTTATGGAAGAATGGTTTCTTGAATCTTCAATACAATCGATTCGCGCAGATACTGAGAAGGGAAGTTATTAATTTTATTTGAAGTGACATAATTTGCCATATAATGTCATGTCATTTGACATCGGAAAGTGAAGGAAAATTCTAATTTTATCAAATTAAAGAATGAATTGATCCAATATTATCAGGGAACTCGAGATATTGGATAAGGCCCATCTACGGCTAAAACTATTTTATTCAAGCGAGGTGGGACCTTCCCGCAATAGACTCTCCACCAACAAAGGCCGTACAAATAAGAGGAACAGTTGCAAAACAGTATTATCGAAAGACGAAAAAGATTGGTTCATGATGTAAAAAAATCTTATTTGTATATTTATTTTTGTTTGATTAGAATAATGTTTGATTAACACATTATGCGAGATTTTCTTTTTATTTATTAACTATTGACATTTTCTGAATATAAAAATTATGCCAGTTTTATTGGTTTATAGGCACTTCAAGGTAATAATTATAGTAAGGGAATTTTATCATGAATGGTACCAAAATTTGAAGTATGACTTTATTCTTTATTGATTGATATAATAAGTATACATCATATAAATGATAGGGAGAGGAAAAATAAGGTAACCTTGTGCTAATCCTCTCCCCAATTTAGATATGGTTACACATATTCCGAAATAGGTTAAGTCTTGTAGCTCTTCACTTCGCAAAATTTTCAGACCACTAATATGTTCACAAAGTAAATTTTCAAATTTAGATGCTTCAAAACAAAAAACTATTTCAAAACTTCATCAAGTCTGACAGATTCCAACTTTCTGTTGATAAATAATTATTTATAAGTTAACCTGTACATAAATTGAATGATTTTGTCTAGAATGTTTCATTCCTTCTAGAATGTCAGAATACCTTCCAGCTTTCGTTTTTAAAACCCTGAAGCTTGTTTCCCAACGAATATTTATCTTGTTTAACATTACTAGAAAACAATATTTGAGCCTCGATCTACATTTACGAATCTCAAAATATTTTCAAGGAATAGGTAATTGGTTTGGCTAGCAATTGTAAACCATACATGCACATGCAGTAGTAATAACAAAATGGCGGCTGGCCTTTCATAAAACATGCATTACATTGACATACAATTATTTCGTCCTGTCTACCAGCAAATATGTCAAGATTACATACACATGCCACTGAAAAGACGAGACATAAACAATTCGTAGACTATGTACGATGTCTCTTACATGAACATGTCCATTCTCAGAATACATAGATTGATTTGTATAAATTTATGAGTTTATAATTAACGCTTATTCACATACAAAGGTGTTTGCCTGGTATAATAAATAATGCAAGCTGGCTACTAGATTTGGAAGTTATATGATCAGCATAAGACACCATTATCAAAATAGAAAATTGAGAGTCCTTCTAAAATTATTGAAATACACTAGCCTAATGAATAATATTGATATAGGGGACAGTGAGAAATGTTCTTAAATCATTGCAATAAAACCAAATAAGTGATCATATGAAATGTCCCATAAATTTGTATGATAAATATTTTCATAAATTGTTATCATTAAAAATGAAAAACCAAAAATTTACAATGAGATATATCACTGATGAAAATTTAATATGTTGAGTATTGAATAAATAGTTATTAGATTTAGATACCGGATTTACTTGAGTATCTTGAGGAATAATAGTTTGCTAAACAAAAAGCCTGAAATTATGAAAATAATTACCGTATGTGATAAAAAAACAACTAGTATCATTATGAAAATTGAACAATTATTGTTGCAAGCAACAAACTGTTAAAGGATTCATAATGAGGAAATAAACCCGTAAAAAATAAATAATTGGTTTCTCATAAATATTGGAGTTATTTGAATATCTTTAGACAAACTGTGAATAAATAATTAAAATTGGAGGACCCTAACCCCTAATAAATTCAGATATCAGAGAGCCTACGATGAACCTAAGATATCAGAGAAACCTAACATAAACTTCTATTAATTCTTGATATAAATATAAAACTCTCTTATGATTCAAAACCCCTAATCTAAGATTTCTATAATTTTATGCTGATCAATTTCAGAAATAAACTTCTATTAATTTTTGGTATAAATATAAAACTCTCTTATGATTCAAAAACCCTAATCTAAGATTTCTATAATTTAATGCTGATCAATTTCAGAAAGCATGCATGATAGAACTTAGCAGTATTTCCCCAACTAAGAATACCCTACATCCTGAACTTAGTGAAGTTAGTTATAAATAATACAAGCTGAGTACATTGATTAGCACGGTATCTAAAAATACTACATCTATTAATTAATAATAAAAGTGCTTCATTGAGAGTTTTTGTAAACAATACAGGATATTGTTTCAGTCGTATACAATACCATCACGAAAACATGCAGAATATACAGTTAACAATATACATAATTCTGTCTTTTTGTGTGAAACAAATTTCTTTTCAAAGTTTTTGTGAATGATTTGTGTATTTTCTCGGTGTATAAAACCGGCCAAAAAAGTTACAAATACCAACACTTTGCTTAGCTTAGTAAATAGAGAAAAGCAGCACATAGTAGATTACAAACAACAGCAAAAAAGTAACATATTTTACAAGTTTCTGATGTATATTCAAGTAAGATACACAAAACCATACCGACACATTCTCAAATAGCCAATCAATAGTGGAAATAACACACAATCCGAAGAGTTTAGGAGAAAAATAGTAGCGGATATAACATTCAACTGTTTTGAAACTTCAAACTAATAATTTTTAACATTTTTTAAACTAATTATCTACAGTTAGATCCCAAATCACCAGCACACCCAAAACATCACAATGACAATTCCATTGTATAAACATTGAAAACAATTAAACTACAAATAATAAGCATTTATTCTAAGAGTGGTTGATCAAACGGAAATGTACAGTTCTGGAGGAATAGATGAGGCAACATTTCTCCATTTCAAATAACCCATACATGATCGAAAATGAGAAATAAATACAAAGACAGGATTGGTTCAAGAAGGTTTTCATAATGGTTCAATCAAAGGTTTAGTGGTAAAATTACTGCAGCAATCAACCATCAATTTCAACATGCACATCATTGTAGAATCGTTCACTTTTTAACACAATATTACCTAAAACGCTGATAATATTATCAATAATTGTATTGAATATACAATAAATGTATGAATGCAAGCTGTCCAATAGATATAAAATGAACACAGTGTTGAAGTTTCAATGTTTTTGTAAAAAACTACGTAGAATAGACTTAAGGTTTGCATTGAAAAATCCTAGAGTTATGCTTTATCTGAAAGTTTACTATCTATTCAACACGTCTCATTACTATCCTATTTTTTAAATTGCCCTCCAAAACTACACTTGCTTGTTATTGGACGAGATTTGTCGTGAAAAATAGCCTATATAACTCCAGCATGCAATTAAATAGTAAAGTAGAGTTGGCTAAATGTATCAGAATTATTACTAAAACGCCTAAACAAAATATTTCTATCAAAAAATTGTGGCAAGATTATAAATAAATGAATAAAAGGATCTTGAAATTGAAAAGTGAATTAACGTTAAATGTTTGTGAATTTTTTGAGTAATAGAGAAATGCAATACTATCTTTGAATAACTAACAATAATTTTTTGATAATAATAGACTATTTCGGATTAGGCTTACCAACAATTAAAAATGAGCTACGTTTATGTTAGCTATTCTAAGCAAATTGTGGCAAGATATGATTAAATGAATAAAAGGATATTAAATGTTTGTGAATTTTGTGAGTAATAGAGAAATGCAATACTATCTTTGAATAACTAACAATAATTTTTGGTGATGATAGACTATTTAGGATTAGGCCTACCAACAATTAAAAATGAGCTAGGTTTAAGTTAGCTATTCTAAGCTTTCAATCAATATAACAAATTATTGATGTAAGCTAATCATCAATTAAAAGCGAAATTTAATAAGTTAAGAAAGGACACAAGTTTTGACACCAGTCGATGGGATTGAGGACTCTAAACAAGCATTATCTAATTGTGATTAATAGAAAGAAAATACTTTTCAAATATTACGGTGGATTTCAACAGGATAAGTTACAAAATATAGCATCTGTGATAGAAATTATACTGAAGTAGATTGTTATATAAAATTAGAAGGTACAGTATCTAAATAATTACGTTACAAATGAAATAATGATGTTTGTAGCATTGAGTATTTTTAATAGCATGAACGTCTACCTCAATTATTGGTGGAATAGACTACTCTAGCTGAGTAAAAATAATTGTATAGTCAACTATGAAATGACAATAATTATTACAGTAATAACTGTGTGTATAAATTATTCTAATTGATAGTTACGTTTGTTCAATACAAGCCCACAATACAAACACACTCGCACAAATTTATTATTTAAATCAACTAACAAAAAATTATCAAATTATTACAAACTAAAAAAACATCCGAATCAATCGTAAGTATTATTGCTTGATGTTTCTAACAGTCTGTGGCATATGGTTTGTGGTGGGATTGTTTTAAAGGATGCACTGTTTACGTCAAATGCCGAATTTTAAAGCAAATTTTACAAATCGCACACTCAATTAATATTGTCAACAACAAGAATTTTGCCAACTTTCTTTTTTGTTTATATTTTACCTCTGTTGTTGTTGTTCCAGCCTGTAACATTTAATTATGTTCAGTTTTTTTTTTTGTTGTTTCCAAGAATACATTTGAGTTTTGAAAATTCAATGAAATTGGGATAAACGCCTAACTCATCTCGAAACTTATTCAAAATATAGAGGTTATAAGTTGACCCTTTATCAATCTATTGTATAGATGATGGAGTTTAGAAAACTATGTTTCGGAAATGTCGTCTCTTGTAAAGTCTATTCTAAGTCTATACTGAGATTATCATCAAATTCTACTATAGGGAGACGATATTGTTTTCCTTAGGGCAAATACAGTAATCATTGTCTAGAACTCTACATGGAATACAACCCTTACCAAACTTATTGAAGGGTGAATTTTCTTTCCTTAGGGCAAATACAGTAATCATTGTCCTACATGGAATACAACCCTTACCAAACTTATTGAAGGGTGAATTTTCTTTCCTTAGGGCAAATACAGTAATCATTGTCCTACATGGAATACAACCCTTACCAAACTTATTGAAGGGTGAATTTTCTTTCCTTAGGGCAAATACAGTAATCATTGTCCTACATGGAATACAACCCTTACCAAACTTATTGAAGGGTGAATTTTCTTTCCTTAGGGCAAATACAGTAATCATTGTCCTACATGGAATACAACCCTTACCAAACTTATTGAAGGGTGAATTTTCTTTCCTTAGGGCAAATACAGTAATCATTGTCCTACATGGAATACAACCCTTACCAAACTTATTGAAGGGTGAATTTTCTTTCCTTAGGGCAAATACAGTAATCATTGTCCTACATGGAATACAACCCTTACCAAACATATTGAAGGGTGAATTTTCTTTCCTTAGGGCAAATACAGTAATCCCATATATTCAACCACATAGATAACAGTCAAGTTCCACGATCAAGCCAGAATTTTGCATAAATTGAAAATAACCGAGCATAAAATAGCATTAAGAAGGGAAACAAAGCATGCGTCTGACAACATTAAATTTGAAAAGATTGAATAAATTGATTTTTCGATGAAATAATATGATGATATTATTGAATAAAGCTACTGGAATTGTCACTGACCACTTATTTAGCAAACCATACATTTTCGGGAAACTAGTTTATGTTGTTACACAATTATCAATCTTTAGATGAACTTGACTGAAGATTGATAAGGAGCAACCATACATAACTACTTTACCATAAATGTTTTAATAAATGAGTGGTTGTGATAATTCAAAGTCGATTTAATCTATATGAAAAATAAATATCTACCACAACATTAACTTTAGTAGGTACAGGAATTTCCATGAAATTATTTACTGAATATACAGTATTAAGCCTCTTTTACGTTAAACAATCTATATAGAAAATAACACATGAAGTATTGTCGAAACATGTTGTGGTGAATAAATAGAAAAATTCAAAAGGGTCCGGTACATGAGAATTTCAATTTCAGTCGATTCATGTATTATAAATGTGTTCTTACCATAGTTAAATGCTTAAATTTTTAATTATACATTGTTATTCTGTCTATTTTTATGTTTTGACTTGGCCTGTATGTTCTTTTTAGGCTCAATAAAATGAATTTGAATTTGAGGAACATATGAATTGATAAGAATTGGCCTAACTGATTTCATCATAGATTTGAACCTAAATGACGACAAAATCATATACGTGATTTAAGGTGACTTGAAACTTGAATTTACATGAATTATGATTAATTTATATGAAATATGAATTATTTACAATGAATAATAAAACATTTGAAACCCACAATTTATAATTATGTACAAAACATGAAAGATCATTTTGTATAATAATGAGATACGGCTGCAAGATTCAACATTGAATATGAAAAATACAAATACATAAATTTGTAAAACGAATAAATAAAAATAATTACCTGTAACCTGTAGTTGTTGTCAGCGGTTGCTGCATGAGCCGCAAGGAAAGGATCATAGTACATGCCACTGCAAAAGTAAAAATACAATGAAATAAACAAGAAAATTAACAAATAAAACAAGTACACTGAAAATGTGAATTTTGAGGAGAAATTAATTTGAAAATAGTATAACATTGGAAATATTAGAGTTCAATTTTAGTGTTAGGTACAATAATTGAGATTGTAATTGAATGGGAACTAGAATATAATTAAATAAAGTATTACCTATGGATTCATTCGATGATTCTATAAATTATAATCTCTTTCATGGAGTGTATAACACAGAGTAAAGCCACGTTTACACCAAAGTTATTAACAATAAAATGTTAATAACTTAATCCTTCTAGATTCTATTAAATTCAACGGAACTTGACACATATGATCATCATGTGTATGATAAGTTATGTTCAATCTAATGGAATCTATAAGGATTAAGTTATCAACATTATGTTTATAACTTTGGTGTAAACGCAGCTTATGAAGGTGTAAGATACTGCGGAGCATGTTCAATTCTAACTCGAAAATATCTTCCATTTTTGGATAATTTATACTAAAAATACTAATATAAAAATTACGAATGGACACTTTGTTGTAAAAAAAATGAAATGAAAATACTGCGGAATTAAAACTAGTGTTCTCTCTCTATCACTCAACTTTGAATTTACTCAGGTTCAAAAATTCAATTTGGACACCATTTGAAAAATACAAATTTCAGGAAAAATTGATAAAAACAATATGAAAACTTGTAGTACCCTTTATTATTTAAAACTTTAAAATATTACAACGACTAGTTTCGATCATAACTTAGGTCATTTTCAAGTTGGAATATTGTTTTTATTAATTTGTACGAAAGTAGCCCATTTGAGTGAAGTGTTTTTATAAATTTCAGTAACTAATCTTTATCGTGAAAATAGACTCACAAAAAAACAAAAACATTCAATATAAAATTATTGTTTTGTATAATAGTCTTCTTTCAAACACTGTACTCAAATTACAAAAAAAAATTCAAGAGTTTTTGTTTATTCAATTTAAGAATAGAATGTTACTATTTGTAAATATTATTTATTCTTGATATTGAATCATATTTTGGCACTTGGTATTATCATTGAAGAGTTATTGGAGACTCTGTACAGAAAATGTTTTTTATTCACTCACTATGTAATGAATATTTTAATAGACATTATTTAACCATATTCACTTCTTTGAAAAATATAATTTCGTAAAGATACTTCTTGAAAGGTTGTTTTACTAAATAAGATAATTTTAAATATAATATACTTTAATAAAACTTATTTGTCTTATATTCTCATTGCATAACAAGTAATCTTGTATTCTGATCAAGTTTATGTATTTTACTGCTTCTAAATGAAACCGGTACCTAGATACAGTACAATCTAAAAATAGATATATAACACTTGGAGAATGTTCTAGGTGATAGGCTTGAGGTTAAATAGTGCAAAGCAATAACACCGCATGCGCATGTCCTATATATAATGCATTTCAATAACGAGTGTACAGAGAAAAATCGTATATATATGTCATCAATATCGTATGTGTTTAGATGTATGTATTTACACTAGATAATAGATAAATTGCACACTACACATTGCACAACTTTCGAGACAAACGAGCTGTATTCAATCAATCAAAAATAATTATTCCCATAACCTACGATCAAATATTAATCAACAGTTTAATTGAGTGAGGCACTGGTAAGTAATCATCAGTCAAATCAGTCAGCAAAGAGCAGAATAGAAAATTGACGGCCGGTTAGTTAATCGATGGTCAAGTAACCGGGGATCAACTGTTAGCTAACCCATCGATCATCTATCAAACGTTGATCACCGGTCAGGTAAACCGTCGATCAAAGATCGAATTTTAATCACCGGTTAGGTAAAACCGTCGATCAACAATCGAAATTTAATCGCCGGTTAACTAACCGGCCGCCGATTGTCATAATGAAAGCCACAGAAAAATTGTCAAATTGCCTGAAAATAGTGGATGCTAAACTGCATGCGTTGTCTAAAATGCTTGCTTTAACCAGATGAGTGACGTAATCATATCAACTAGGTACAGTCAGGTCGGTGGTACAGTTATAGTCAAGATTTCATCAACCAGGGGTTTGACAATTGAAATTATTCGAAAAATTTCTTTCTTTTTGAAATATCAACATTATTTTTTCTTAGATAAACTCCATCCTGGATCACTACATCCAGTGATACTGAACCTCAAAGGGACGACTACATTCTCAAATTTCAATCTTATTAGATTTTCAAACAGCTCAATTTTGAATAGTTAAGGGGATACTGAACCTAGATAAAACAGATTAATTTTGCAACAATCATAGAAATCTTCCAATTCTTGACCACTATGAGAGGGGAAATTTCTAACGGTACACCTGATTTGAAATTTGAAGGTGTGAAAAATGCTTATAAAAATTCATATATTCAGGGATTGGAAGTCTTCAAGGAATATTTCATTACACATTTTGATAACATATTACAAATGCTGAAAGAGAAGAAATTAGATTATTATAAATTTAGTAAAATCTCAATAATAGTCTATCATGAAAATTATGATATTACAGTAGGGGAAAAATGTACGTTAATAAACTGTTGAGTTCGTTCATAGAAAAAATATAGCATAATATGTTATATTTTCTCTTTGAATCAATGCTCCATTCGATGTGCGGCTTCAGCTATTTATCAAGTTTGAATAGTGTGAGATGTTTATAGTAAGTTATTATCAATTACAATTATGTCTGTGAAAAAGGAAATTTAAAAGTTTGTTCAATTGATAAAATAAAAACTGAAGGAGTTTCCGCTCATAGAAATAGAGAAGTAATGGAATAGAATTCACATTGAATGGAGTATCTATAAGTTCCATGATAGGACCATAATAATATTTGAATCAAAACTGAATATCAAGGAGCCTTCAAGAAAATGATAAAACACATACACATACAGCAGAGTTTTCAAACTTCACAAAACTAAGTAATATTCTCAAGTATTTGAATATATCCAAGTATAATTCAATGATAATAAAAGTATTATTATAGAAATCTTGAGGATACAGACTGAGTATCAGGAACCATTTTCTTAAAATCAGAACCAAAACTCTGATTTTTGTCAGACTTTTTGACATAACAATAAAACTTTACTGTATGTGTGTGAGTTCGAAGCATGAACTGAAATAAAATGTATTAATTATTAGGAATTGAACTTATAATAATAAATTATCATCAAGAGTTTAAGGTGGATATAAGTCCATTGCTTACAGATCTTATTTGAATGAGAACCAAGAAATCAAAAATCTAAATCATTCTACAAATGATATAGTTTCAAGAAGATTTCAAGATTGGTAAGTAAGATTTGATGTTTGAATAAATTGATAATTAAAGACCTCAGTTTTTTAAAATTGGCTATCAAGATAAAAATGGATCCACGGTATTATCCAATCTTGCGTTGTATTCAAGAATCTTAAAAAATGGACATTATCAACGATACAATTTCAGTCTATTAAAATAAAAATTTCAAGGCTGTACTATCAACGAGTTTTGTTGTAGGCGTTACTGGACAAAGTGATAACAGACTTTTCACTCCATCCTATTTATAATTTTCTTTTTAGTACCAAGTTGTTTTTCATTGGAACTCTTTTCCCACACACAGACTTGTCTATGTGGGAAAATTCACAAGTGTTTTATATTATTAATACATTTACTGTATTTATAATGATTTTGTGAATAAAACTCAATTTGATTTGAATCGAGAGAGTTTAAAAAATCAACCAGATGCACAATTTAATTCAATACATGAACCGCTGACTCATTAAAACTTATTTTTTATGAATCTCTGACTCCAACAACTAAATTACTTCAAGTATATATAATACAATCAGAGGTCTTTAATATATCAATTAATTAATAGAACTGTAAGCACGGACAATTCATAGAGAAACTACAATAAGAGAAAACTCCTACTGATTGGTCTCTTAAATTATTGCATTTTATAGAGGCAAAGAAAATACATTATTTATTCAAGATAAATGACAGTACTGTGTGAGTTTCTTTAAAATAAAAAACGACATAACAACCAAAACTATAGTTGTTTGGATGAACTCATTACTGTTCATTGTAAATCACATTTTTTAATGAATCAGTAGTAATAATGGCATTAAAAATCTATAACTGATTCAATAATATGTCCCGATTTGATTTGATTCATTTTTCTAGAAAGAACATTCTGATACCTACTTAGAGGAATTGAGAATTAAAACGATGTCCTGACTCAAAAAAACAATCAGTATAAGGTGTTCATGTTGAGGATTTCTCAATAAATGGAGCTCTTAGTACACTTACTGAATAATATAGGTAATTAGTATCATGAAAGCTCAAAATTATGCTTGCTTGATTTTTTAAGGGAAACTTAACTGAAATAATTATTCATTGGCTATTCATTGTTAAAGTTATCAAATATCTGAAACAGGACTAAATGGGGCTCATAGTTTTGTTCAAAGTTGATCAAATGATCTGATATATGAATGTGTAATTGGGCATTGAATTTTAATCTAGTCTTAATAATTAATAACTTAATAACAAACACCCAGTTACACAAAAGCCTGATAACTATCCTGATTAAATGCCACAAGAACCAATCAGAGAAACCTTCTTTTAAGAGAATCCCCTCTTCTGATTGAATAAGAATTATCATAGAGAAACAATAGTATAAGTAGATATGCCATGGTATAGGGTGTTTATGTCGTAACTTTTTCTGTTATCTCAAGCCGATAGTCCACGTAGTTTTTCCCATAAAGCTATGTGACGCTGGCAGTCTCTCATATTGTGCCGTTCATACAATCTCACCCGAAAACAGTAAAAATCTACAATAATCGACAGTAATTGGCTTGAGATAACAGTAAAAGTTGCGACATGAACGCCCTATACAAAATAATATTTCAAAAATAGAATGGGTTTTGATGTCATGTATGACACATGGGATATCTACTTACGCTATTGTTTCTCTATGGTATTATTAGACGAAAATCCAAATTAAATGCTATAAATCACCCCGAAGACTCCCACAGCATTTCCACAGAAGACTACGTAGATTTACAGCATTTAATTTGGATTTTCGTTTAATATAATTATTAATTCATTAGCATTTGAAAAATCAGTGATTTTCACCTCCTCTGATTGGTTCTCGTGGAATTTAATCCTGGATGTAGCAGGCTTTTGTGCAAACAGTCTTAAAACTAAACTTAAAGTGATAGTGACTGACTCGAAGACAGAGGGAGCGCTGTATCCATGTAGGGCGGCCGTCAGCTGACTGGCCGAAGCGGCAGCGGCAACCGGCGATGCGGCCGGCGGGTGATGGCGGCCGCTGGCGAAAGCGGCGGCAGCTGCGGCGGCTGCGGCGGCGGCACTCACCGGGAAAGCGGCAGCTGCGGCGGCGGCACGCGCGCGTCCGCGTTGGATCGCCACTCCGCGCAGCGCGGCTGCTGTAACACGCGCAGGGGGAGCGCAATGCATGCAGTCAACACACACAGGCACACACACACAACAGTGGTTCGGATTCAGGATGAATTTGGTTGGGATACTAGGATATTTGACAAACCTTACTCGGATATGATTGGGATACTAGGATATTTGACAAACCTTACTGGGATATGGTTGGGATACTAGGATATTTGACAAACCTTACTGGGATATGGTTGGGATACTAGGATATTTGACAAACCTTACTCGGATATTGTTGGGATACTAGGATATTTGACAAACCTTACTTGGATATGGTTGGGATACTAGGATATTTGACAAACCTTACTGGGATATGGTTGGGATACTAGGATATTTGACAAACCTTACTCGGATATGATTGGGATACTAGGATATTTGACAAACCTTACTCGGATATGGTTGGGATACTAGGATATTTGACAAACCTTACTCGGATATGGTTGGGATACTAGGATATTTGACAAACCTTACTCGGATATGGTTGGGATACTAGGTTATTTGACAAACCTTACTGGGATATGGTTGGGATACTGGGATATTAGACAAACCTTACTCGGATATGGTTGGGATACTAGAATTCAGGATGATTGAGTCGATTGACTGCGGTGGAGACAAAAATAACTGAAACTAAGATTTGGAATCACAGGGAGACATAAACTTGTACAGTAGAGCCTCGATCGAACTCATCTCAAGCAGTCAAGATTGAGTTAAAATAATAATATAATCAAGAATTTCATTTGCTGAACAAAAAAGCAATAAGTATCCAACAATTAAATATTTAAAAACATAATATAACACAAGTTATGTTGTAGAGAAAAAGAGATGACATTCATTTAATTCATCAACACAAACATGAATAAATAATATTCAATTTTCATTTCTATCTAAGAAATTTTTATGTTTGAATTAGTAGATATGAATCATAAAATAACTACATGGCTTAGAATTTCATTCGATTCCAAATGTATTTTATGTACTTTATAATTATTAACTTATTACTCTAATATTGTTAAGCTGTTTAATTTTTTCTCATAATTTGTAAATATTGTGAATTGGATTGAATAAAATTTTAATTTGAATTGTTTAGTGTTCACTGGCATTGTTAACAAACCTTCAAAATTGATCATTGATTTATTCTGGATTATTTTTAGAGTGGAAAAACCTTTGGCATGAACAGAAATTTGGACATAAACCTGAAAAACTGGACTATATTTCATCAAAATTGTGTTAGAAATAATAAGTGCTATGCCTGTTTTTCTTCCACTACATATTTTTTTTCATTAAAAAAAGTGAGAAATTTGTTGAATCGAGGCTCAATCACAGTTGTTGCATTTTTGGGGGTTGGGTTGGTATATACCGTAATGCATTGATCTAAAACTGAATAGCTCACAAATATATTTCCAGGTATTGATAATCTCTTTCTGTGCATCAGAAAATCACAAGTATTTCCACAAGCGTAGGCAGCAAAAATAAAATTTTGTTTTTAATTGAATAAAGTTCGTTTTGTAGCAGTATTGAAGTGAAACTGTAATATTTTGTATTATTTTTTGTTTGAAATTTTTCAATCATACAGACTTTACGAATTCTGGACTGTTGAGTAATACATAATATTGTTTTTCATATAGTTTTCAATGCAACACGGTATACATTGGAGGAATGGATTACTGGACTGTGTGTGTGATCACAATGCCAAAATACATATCATCTCAAAAGCATAGAAATGTGCACAAGTTGTCTGAAAACCGGACAATTCAATCTAAGGCAAAATCTAAAAAAACAAACACCCTGAATCGCCCTAAAATTATCAAAAAATGGGTTTTGATAAGATTTTGAGGGGAAAGATTCATGAACGTTACTTATGAGATACTATGAAATAAGATTCACAGATAAAAGCCACAACCATCTATGGATGTTTTCAAATGAAATTTTTGAGATGAAAATAAAAGTTTATATTTTTTCACGTTTACTGAATTGAAACTTCAGTAAGTTAGTAATTTAAGTCTATTTTTTGGGATAATTTTCTTTTTTTGATAATTTTCTATTTTTTTTGGATAATTTTAAGAGGATAATTTTCTTCTACTGAATAATATCAAAATTCATTTTTTGGAGGAAGTTATTTTCAAATGGTCAATTTTTAATTTTTACTGAATTCATTCTAATGTTACTTCTTTGAAAAGAGGTTATGTTTTTAATTTGCTATAAATTGTACCGACCCCATTGCAAATGTATTAAGGAGCAAGAGTTCTGTTTCTACAACACATACACATGGTGCACATTCAAAAAGCCGACAGAAGACAAAATAAAGAGAAAATCAATAAATCAGCAAATGCCCTATTGGTAAGCACAAAAGAAGGGAAAATTACACAAAAATAGATAATAATTGTTAGTAAAACCCCCCACTACCCTTGTGCAACAATTCAAGTAGCCAAGATCACAGATCACATAATAAATGAGTCACATCAGCATGAGAAAAATTAACAACAAGCAATTCAATCGAAAATATTTTACAATGGATTAAACACATAAACAAGGTATGGCAAAATTCTTCCAAATTTGTAAAAAGTTCCCAAGATTTTTCTTGGGCCTGAAATAGAATTGGTTTTTCTATTAATAGAACTATTTATTTAAATTTATAAATTTTTATTTATTTAAAAAAAATCAAATAGAAATGAGGAGGTTTGAATGAAAGGAGGTTATTTTTCTGAGTATAAAATACATCTTCACCAGAGGCTAACTTTTATTTTTTTTATTTTTATTGCATATTCTATTTTTTACAATACGACAGGATTCAAAGTTCATCAGCTATTCGGAATTAATCTTTCCAATAGACCGCAGATTTACAAAAACGTGAAGTATCAAAGTTTGGAAATATCGCGACAGATTTCCCGAATATTGGATTTGGCACTTAAGTTTGATAATACTGGCAAATGTACGTTTATTATACAAATTGCTCTTATTAAAAAAAAATATGAATCTGAGTAGGTACCCTTTTTTAGTTATATCCTCACGACATGTTTCGGCTACTAAATTGAGACAAATTGCTCTTAGAATGATCTATAGTCATACTAGTATTGTCAATTAAAGTAAATGAGTTTTATTAAGGTTCATATAGCCTAATAGACAGAGAAGCAACCTAGTGAGAATTTGAGAAAATATGGAAGAAACCTACAGCAAAACGGAAGGTCACAATAACAATTTTTATCGGGACAAATTTTACAAGACAAGATGAGGTGATAAAAATTGCCTATATTCTAAACTGTGCAAACATGGTGGAAACTCCGCACAAAATTACAATCGACACGAAACACATGAAAATTTAGAATTCGCAAAATCAGCAAAACATTCAACATAGATTCCAGTCTCAAGATTGAGAGAAATCGGAGATTTTTCAAGACAAAACCTGAAGCCTAAACAAGATGCAGCTAGTAGAACTTCTAATTATTTTTTTTTGTAGGTGAGTGAGTTAAAAATATTAAAGACCAACGATGCAGGACTTCAAATAATACACATAGAATAACGTACTGCAGCTTCTATTTAATATTGTTTCGAGTTAAATTTCTGATGCCAACTAAATATTATCTCTGAAACCCAATTAGCATTGAATTGTCACCGAGTATAAATTTCAAACCTAATGTGGGTCAGTGTAGCCTAACATCAAAACCATTAGGTACTTGAGACAGATATTCACAAAGGGTTGTATTTGTTAATGATTTTCAAAATCGAACTTAGCTCTGAATGGATTAATTTACCTACAACCTGTGCGCGATTCTGAAGCTTGGTTGCGAGCAACCAATCTTTATACTTTTAGCACTTGGTTGCTAGGCAACCAAGTCATTCTCACCTAGTTTTTATTTTAAAAATCGCACCTAAATACGGCCCTCATAGTTATATTTCCCTCTGAATAACACATATCTATACAGGCGTGTACTAGTAAACAAACCGGCAAAATTCATGCAAGCCCATTCAAATATGCCTCAAAAGTATCTTCCAATTATGAATTTCAACAATTTAATCAACAAAACACATTCAATTGTCTCGAAAACAACAATTAAAACCACCCAAAAACACAATGCAATTCCTTCTAAAAAAAACACGGTTCAGTTTCCGGGATATTTACATAGTGACCACTATATTCAGATGAACAAAGAGAGATAGAGAGAGAGAAAGAAAGAAGAAGAGGAAGATTGATGATGTGCAGAGAGCAAAAGTGCCCAAATATGGTAATACAATAGTTGTTCAAGTTTCATACACATAGATATATAATTTGAAGCACGTATGGGAGCTCCGTGCTATATATAGATATAGAAAACGCACATTCGTGACAAAGTTTCATTCTCAATCTAATCAAACCTGATTACAAGAAATATTCGTTTCTTTTCTTCTGGAAGTATGGAGTTAGAATTGGAGGTTAAGTATTATTAGAATATTACCGTAGTTAAAAAACTTCAATAATTAGGCTCTATATTGGTGGGAATTAATTTCACTCACTCACTTGAAAATGAAATTATAAGTCAAAACATGTGAGAAATGAATGTAGGAAAAAAGTAGGTACTTTGTTTTAATTTTTATGTACTGTATATTGGTGGGATATAATTTATGACAACTACTGTAATAATTCATGAATCAATGTATACATAAATAAATACATATTGAGGTAGAGATTTGAGCAATAAATCCACTTATAACTTTCCAGAGCATTGATAATAATTTTGGTATAATGATATGAAAATTCGAGGAACTTTAATGCTTGAGCTGTTTCCCAACTTCCCTTCCAAGGTATTCACTGTCCACGTTCTTGTTCATAGCAAATCTTACAATAAAAACTTGCAGAAACCTTGAAGAACGAATAATTACTTTACTCATAGTAAAGTAATAATTAATTCATTAATTTAGTCAGACATCCTGATGAAGACAACACGAACCTAGCACACCAAACTGAATCGGTTCTATTTTTGAAGATCACTAACAACCCAAATTAGTTACATCTCATGTGTGGTTTAACTGAGGATCAACTATAATCAACTTTACAACTTCATATGAGGATCTGCAACTTTATTCAACTTTTCAATTTAATCAACTTCACAACTTTATCTGAGGATCATAACCAACCATAGATAACACGCACACACTATATACATGGTGTGACCTAATTATAATGGGATGCAGATGCAAATGATTGAGGACCGTATTTATAATGGATTCTTGAGAACGTTCTTAGCCAAGCACGCTCCAGTTGCTAAGCAACCATTTACAGATACCAAGTAATTAGTGCAAGATACAAATATAAGATGATAGTAAACCCTCAAAAAATCAAATCCACAATGCGTTGGGCTTCGATTCTAGTTAGCTGGTTGCAAGGTGATCAGAGCCTACTTGGCTAGGAACGTTCTCAGGAATCGTTTTGTAAATACAGGCCCAAAACCGACATTCGTTGTTTTTTTCTTTTTAGAATCAACACATGCTTCAACAGACTGTCTCAGAGACTCTATGTTTTTCAAAAATGAATGATGATAAGTGTAATCAGCATATATAATAAAGAGAGAGTGACATGAGAAAAAGAATTCTAGAAATCCAAAATGTTCACTTTTTGTACAAGAAGACCAATGGAAGCATTCAAGGATTTGAATCAAAGTGATCGATCAAACCATTTAAAAGTAAGCGATAAACTTGTTGCAACAGCCTTGCATGCCAAATAGGAGAAATCTTGATGGAAATCCCTCGCTTTCAAACAACTCTAAACTCTAGACGTTCCAACTATGTATGTACATTATACAGAGTGTTTACACTAAGTTGAGTATCTGAACTGGGGCACAAATACTATGACATCAAAATAATTCAAGGTATCTAGAATAAATATGGGGCCCAGTTGCATGAAAGCCTGTTAAATTACAATCAAGATTAAATGTCTCCAATCAGAGAAGGCTTTCTATAAAAGACGTCTCCTCTGATTGATTCATGTGGTAATTGATCAAATTTAACAGGCGTTTGTGCAACCGGGTCTTATTTGGTAGCACAAAAGCCTGTTAAATGTTAACCGTGATTACACGGTTTCCACAAAAACCAATTAGTGAATGAAGCCTTCTTTAAGAAAATCCTTCACCGATTGGTTCTCGTGGCATTTAATCTTGATTAAAATCTAACAGGCTTTTGTACAACCGGTGCAGTTGGATTAATTTGATCAATGAACCAATCAGAGGAGACGTCTTTCATAGAAAGCCTTCTCTGATTGGAGACATTTAATCTTGATTAAAATCTAACAGGCTTTTGTACAACCAGGCCTAGGTATTCTAGATCCCTTGGTTATTTTGATACCAGAATGGGGGGAAGGTTTGGTACATATTTCCCCTATGCTCAGTTACAGTGTTGCCAAATTCTAGAAATTGATCCAAGCAGAGTCAACTTAGTAACACAGCATTTTTGGAAACATATTTTCAACCTTTCCAACTCATATCCTCCATACAATATCAGTTCCCACCAAGGTAATTAAAATACACTGTAATATTTTCTTATCATTGTTTTCTTATCATAATGTATCCAAATTACCTTGGTTTCTAGAGCTCTATAGTGAAATTCATTTCAAACTGTCAGCCTGGGTTCAATGGGAATTATTGATGATATAAATAAGGAATACTGACAGTGGTAAAATAAGTGAAAGTTGGATTTGCACACAACAGTGACAGTGAATAGTGGAAAATATAATTCACATTAGTTCTAATGGTATTATTCATACTGACTCGGCCGGGCTGTGTGTGAATTGTCCCATTTGAACTCATGGAGATTATATTTTCACTGTGACTGTTGTACATGAATCCAGCTTTAATGGTAAGCATTATAGTGTAAAAAATTCTGACTATTGTTTGACATTATTTGAATGGGAAGCATAGGATCTATGTATGAGAAATGCTGTCAGTTTGAACTGAATCTCACCACACCTAGCCAACACTCTGTAGACGAAGATACAGCAAACCATTCCATCTTTCTTCAAGACCCATCGGAAGACTGAAAGCAATGTGACCCAAAACTGTGTCACCGGTGTTAAAGTGGGTCACACAAGTGTTTCTAAAATGCAAGAATTAATCGTTCTCGGTTGCCAGGCATGTAATAGCTAAGAGAACTGAATAGTGGGACTATTCAGGTGTGAATAGTTGGTGAAAAGTACCTTCTGCGCCGTGGCTGTGGGCTTAGGGGTAGGGGGACTGTCCCCCCCAACCACGTGGGCCAAAGAGTGGGCATGCGCAGACCACCTGCCTCAGAAATAAACACATTCATTTACTCGAAAATATACTTTACAATTCACTTTTAACCAAATTTACTCGAGAGAAAACCAAGGAGATTAGAAAAAAGCTTCAAAGTTCCCTGAGAATTTTACAGAAAAACTAGCTTACTACAATCAAAATAGACAAAGTTCAGAAACAAAATTGTTCTAGGTTACTACACTCGACCAATAGGCTACATCCTCAGAAACATAACGTTTATGGCTCGTCTTGAAGTTTATGGAGTTCATGAGAATTCGGGGTCAAAGAAATATAATTCATAGAATATAGGAGCTAAATTGTACCCAGTATCCTAGAAAACACATAAGTTTTTCGTCTACAAATTTTCTAAAAATTTGGTAGATTGTAAAAGTACGTACATATACGCGCCGCGAACATGAGCAATTCACTTTTAATCAGCTGACTATATCTGTATTTTTACAGAAACGGTAAGATACAGATATAAAAAGCTTGGCATCAGCTGATTAAAAGTGAATTGCTCATGTTCGCGGCGCGTACATCTGTACGCACCTTAATGTACTAATTAGGGAGAGGAACAGTTTTGGGTTTATCCTGTTGATTCTCTCCCAATCATTAATTTGATGTTGTGATTAAGGAATGTAATAAATGAATGAATGTAATTAAGATGAATGCATTCATTCACTCATGATATAATCTTGAAATACTAGCCTGAATTAGGGTCGATCCAGGACCAGAACTTAAATTTGGAATCACCATCACAATATTCTCCATCTTTTTAAGCGATTTAATTGTTGGTAGTAGGTTGAAATCTGACGATAATTTTGAGCGTATTATATATTAGGGCCGTAGTTACAAAAAAATTTTAAGCGTGCTCAGAGAAGCAAGCATTGATTGCCCATCAACTACTCCAATAACTCTGTTAAACAATCCACTAGTTAGGATTGGATCAACAAAACGTGTTTCGATGACGTTAACACTCGTTCAAAAATACGATCCTGGAATTTTTGGAACTCTCACAGCAAGAATTTCAATGTTTCTATATTACTAACGTTGAAATATTCACCATCCACCGTCTAAGGCAAACATCGTCTTTTCATAAGCCTCTTAAGGTGCGTACAGATTTACGCGCCGCGAACATGAGCAATTCACTTTTAATCAGCTGATGCCAAGCTTTTTATATCTGTATCTTACCGTTTCTGTAAAAATATAGATATAATCAGCTGATTAAAAGTGAATTGCTCATGTTCGCGGCGCGTATATCTGTACGCACCTTTAGATATGAGGTATAACTCTTCAAAATTCTTTGAGACACTAGCTAACCTCAACATAATTTAAAATATAATTGTCAAGGTCTTAACTTTATATTTATTTATTTTATATCTGAGGCACAATTCTTCTAAATTCTTTGGGACCACTAGCTAACTTCAACATAATTTCAACTCAAATTGTCAGTACCTTAACTCTACTGAACAACACCCAACCACGTTTAAACCGGTTATGTGTGCACCTGTCTACACATGCAGAAACATATTATCATCACTAAATATTCAACTCGAGTACTGCCACGATTTGATAATTAAAACAAATCTACAAGCAAAAAGCTTCTTCTGCAAAATGCACATTATTAACGATGTATATACTCAGAAAAACAATAACCCTCGGTGTAATTAAGTTGATGCTTTTTTATCAATCGATGTTGAAGAGTGAAACAGAAAACAATCAAAGAAGATGGCCGATACCTTGTTTACAATATCCAGTACACATTAGAGGTAATTAGTTTCAAATGGGCGTGGCGAATAATAATGATAATGAGTATTGTGCGGACAGTTTGGATTTCAGGCATTCATTTCAAAATTAATTAGAATAATTTGGGATTTTCAATCAGAAACTACCTACTTTGCAAAATGTCAAATGTAAATACAATTATGGTCTATTGTTTAATGGTTGGTATTGTTTAAGGGTTGTGTGGAAGAGAGGACCTGGAGTTCTAACTCCGCCCTAATAAAGGCAAATAATCAATCAATCAATCTAATGTCTAACCAAATATGGACTACATAACTGATGAATGAGTTGAGTTATTAGAATAGTAAATATTTCTTACGAATTTATTTCATTTATGTACCTCATGTATGGAAGGTTCGAGAAAAATTAGGTTCTAAGAATGTGGAATTAGATTGACTGAGACTTTTCTGAATAGGATGCTATTTTTTATGAATTTTGTTATGGACGGAAAATTTTATTTTGAAACTGAATTGTAAGAATTTAAAAAGATATTCAATCAGCAAGTATATTATCAGCTAGCTCCCAAAGATCAAGCTTGCTCTTTTGGAGAAGTAGTTCCCAATGTTTTATTTTGTAGATTAATTTCATTAATGCAGAGTCTATTGTATAGTTTATTGAATTCTAATTTATGAGGAATAAATAAATGAATAATCAAAAATAGCATACAATATCGTGATTGTGGAGAAACTAAAGACAGGGTCCTTTCTAAACAAGTAGTTCCCAATGTTTTATTTTGTGAATTAATTTCATTATTGCAGAGTATATTGTATAGTTTATTGAATTCTAATTTATGAGGAATAAATAAACGAATAATAAAAAATAACATACAATATTGTGATTCTAGTATTGATTGTGGAGAAACTAATGACAGGGTCCTTTCTAAACATAATTCTAACAAAATCAAACTAATTTAAATCGAATAAAGTGCCAAAATTTGATAAATCCTAAGTTTGCGACCAAATTTGGTAGGAAATCATTTCTATAGTTGTGAAAAAGTTAACAAACTACGCGCGTCAAGTAACCACTAAATAATATGCCAAAAATCCAAACTGTCACTCATAACAAAATCTTTAAATATTGTCGAAAATTTTGAAAAATAAAGAAACAAAACATTTTTACAGGGACTCAATACTGTGTTTCGACAGCAATGAGCAATGGAGAAACATAGTAGGGGCTATTGGGGAACTGTATAAATGCTTCAAATTGTAAAAAAATGATCAAATTACAACTGATGAACCATTGGGAATAATGAGTAACTTTCAACTTTTGAATGTATAGGATGGATTAAATTATAAATAGATACTCGAGTTACAATATTAGGATTCATCTCACAATGACTGTAGCATTGTGCTAAGGATGATAGCCTTCAGAAAACTTTTCCTGAGGTTTTCTGTTCAAATTCAAGTTCAATTTTGCTCAAAAGTTTGAAATTTCTTGTAAGTTCGACCAATGTTGTACAAACAATTAATTGTTGTATCAATTTGTTGGAGTCTGTCATGTTTTACCAACAATTATTTAAATTAGTTGTTGACCTCTGTCAAATAAATTTTGGTTGTTTTTGAAGATTGATTTTTCTTTCCTTGAACTTTGCCGTTCAAATTCAACGATTTGAGTAACAATTGTATGAGGTTTAACAAATGTTGTGCATTCAATTGTTGCACCAACATAATGTTTTGAGTTGTTCCATAAAATAGGTAATGGATGATGGAGTTATCATGCCACTGAAGTGAGTTTGTCTGAACAGTAAATGATAATTTGTTCATGCACTACATGGTTCAAGGTGAATGCAATCTGAGGTCTATTTCAACGCTCATTCAGATAACCTACCCTCCGGCCACTGCACGCAAACTGAAACAGAAGATAACACAAAAATGTTACAAAAATATTGGAATTTTGAGTTGAAATATCTACATGGAACACATTAAACTTATGAAAATCTCAGTTATACAGACTATAGTGAAGTCCACGTTGTGATGGCAGTATTTGATTAACATTGGTGTTGCTATCCTTGTCTATCATTCGACAAAGCAAATGTTACAAAAACTTGAATTTGAAGTACAGATAGCAAAATGAAACAAGCAATAATTGATATCATTACAAATCATTCAAGATCTGTTTCATTACTGTAATGAAATTTATTTAAATACTGTAGGCCTACTCTTGTACTAAATTTCATACTGAAGTTAAGTATTGAGAATAGAACAAAACAAAAACTTTTTTAATATATTTAATATTTCTGTGATTAAATATGGCTTGAGCGATGATTTCAATACTCAAATTGTATTGACGAAAGTACATATCTAATATTCATGATAGCACAGTTGGCTAAATCTATGTAAACATATTTTAGGATGAAATGAAATCTATTAATATGAATTGGAATGGAAGATGGGAATTAATATCAATTATTTGAATCCTTCTCTGGATTTTAATAATGTATGAAAAATAAATCACAAAACTGATTAGAATAGTTATTTGTGCAACTAGTGCGCAAAGTGACAGTTTGCTGCACCGAAAGAAACGTTTACGCCCGAGCCGTAGGCAAGGGCGGAATGGTTTCTTGAGTGCAGCAGAGGAACTTTCGTATTTCACATGAAATTTTTCCTACAGTTACCATTGAATATGAAAAGTGGGTAATTATGGGTAAAATTCCCTGAAATCCATCGAATGTTTTTCTGTGTAATTTTATTATTTAAAAATCCTTAATTTATTTAAAATTGAATAATGTAGTAGTAAATGAATGAAGGCAGCTGTCACTCATGTGGTGGCTGTCGCTGTCATCCACTGTTGTCCACTGCCTTAATATTATAACGTGCACCATAGTCAGTGTTACCAACATAATTTTGATTTTCCTGCACTGGTGCTCCATATAACCTACTAACTATTTTGCGTTGTCATGCTGCAAATCTGGAGTACGCAAAGTATTACTTTGCGCACTAGAGCGGAAAAGTAATTCTTTGCGGCCTGCAATCAGTGCAGAAATGGCCACAGTACAATGCAGTACCAAGTTTTAATGATATAATAAACTTCACTCTGGTTAAATATTTCTAGAATTGCAGTTCTAACTTCGCATTTTTAATTGTCGACTACCAAGGCTAAATCATTTTGCCTATAGGCTAAATCACTTCACCATTTTTTCTAATAGAATAAATTTATTTCACTTAAATTACTACAATTCACAATTTTCTGGATATTCTTGAGAATTCCAAATGAAATAATCATAAAGCCCAGTTCTAATTTTTTTCTAGATTTCCTTATAATTCTATAGAGGAAATAGCCTACCACGTCATATTTCTCAAGAACTTTGAGATACCGGTATTCAAACAAAATAATCAACTAATACCTAACTGTTCTCACTTCAATCATTTATAGAACTACTTCAAGTTTCAGTGAACTATTTTGAGATAATTTTCGAAAAACATGCTAGAAATTCATAAGCTTCCGGTGTTAAAAGGAAGTGATTCAGCCAAAAACTCAGTGGTTAATGGCGCTGACAAATTATTAAGCGTTTTAAAAACAATCAACAGAAGCGAAAATTACTAAAAACTCGTTCAAATTTAAACTGAAGCACCCTGGAAGCCAACGCTGGTCCAGTTTTGTGAGAAAAATTTATGAAAATTCAATTTCTATACAGAAATACTCACATCATCAATTCAGAAAGAGTCTAAATTCCTGGGTGCAGATTTGATTGAATTGTCAAAGCCAGTATTAAGGTACTAAGTTTTCAAAAACTATAATAAATCCTTCACTAATCAGACTTGGTTTAGAAGATAATTACTTCAATGAAACTGAACTTATTTCTAAAAATATAAACTAGACTAGATCATAATTTAATCAATAGTAATAATATAAAATAGTAAAATCATAGACTTGTTCGACATGCATACACACATTCCTTAGCTGAAATTGGAAATTTAAGATTTTTAGAATTTAATGGAATCAATGAGATGACATTTTCTTTCTTATCCAATAAAAACATATTATACTCAATATGAGGAAAAAACAAGTCATAAAATAATTTGAAAGAAGCTGATAATCAAGTGTTTTGAAACAATATACATTAATTTCATTATGAACCTTGAAATTTCAGGTTCAATTCCATAATAAACCTGAATGAGGACTAAACAATAATCAACTTCAACTTTTCAGTGATTTATCATTGATTGAATGTATTTCAAATTGAATAATAATTTGATTTATGTTGCTCATCAAGAACTATGTAATGCTCATGATGGAAATTAGGAGTGATTTGCATTTAAATATAAAACAAACTTGTTGGAAACTTAAAACAAATCTGAAAACAAAAACATTTTTATATTTTTCATTTGAAGAATATTCAAGTTTTGTAGTGAGAAAAACGTAGACAATATTATTAATATAATAAGAGTGAATTTTTACAGCAGATTTCTTCAAGAAATTGATTTCTTCTAAAAAATAGATCTACAGATATTTTAAAAATAAGAATTTAAGTTACAAACAACAGTTTCAGTATAATAGTAGCACATGATTGTATATTAGCAGCTCTTCAAGCAGAGAGGATGCTCAGAATTGAGCCAATAAAGTTCTTACCTCACTGTCACGTGGCTGCCGCCATTTTTATTCATTTTGCCACTCAAAAATTCATCGATTCATCACCGAATTCACTCGACCAATTCATCATGGCGCTGCATCATTCACTGTGAATTACGATGGACCATACCATTTCAGCTGGGTTGGATACAAACAACGAAAGAGAGAAAGAGAGTGGGAGGTAGTAGAGGATGAAAGAGAAATTGTGAGTTAGAGGAGAATGAAAGTGAGACAGAGAGAATGTGTAAGAGAAAGAAAGACTTGTGAGAAAGACAAAGAAAATTCATCAAAAATTTGAAAAAAATAGTTGTCACAAACATTTTTGTACAGCAAAATAATGTCAAATTATCGTTCAGCATATAATTTTTCATCTTAAATATTAGCAACACACAAACACAGTACGATATTGTTCGGAGAAATGTATTCAGAATTTTGAAAATAATACAGAAATAACTAGAGCCGCAATTTTTAACCAGAATGATACACTTTTAGGACAGTTTTGAATCCCTCAAATCTAAAATCAAAACAAGAGGAAGGCTTTGAAACAATTAATAAAATTCCACATCTTATTACATCAGACTTACCATATACTTCAGTTTACCATCAGACTATAATATGCACTATAAATATTAGGAAAATTAAATTCAATTTCATATTGATTCACAGTTTCATATACACCTATTTTACAATTACAATTGGGTATCTCAGTGACATGAGAAGTTACCAATGACTGATGAAACATTTATTTTATAAATGATTAAATGTTATTAGTATTTTTCTATATACCTTACCAAGAATAATTTAAACCTTTCATGGATGGAGTTCAATATTAAATAAAAGAATGAAACAAACTCCTCTTGTTTTGATTGTTGATCATTTCAGACACTTTTTGAATAAAATAAATTTACTTCAATATTTTATCAGTAAAAAAAACTCCTTATTCTATTTCTGCAAATTTTACTCCAAGAGCAAAGATATTGATAAATATTTTCGATTATTTTATACAGAAAGCTTCCTGATTATTTTACTTTTGATGTTAATAGTCCAGACATGAGTAACATTACATTTTTATATATGACACAATATGTGACACATGGAAGAGATGTGTCTTAATATGATTTGGGATATTGGAATGACAGATGTTACGATTTGGATGGGGGACTTCTAGAAGTTTTAGACACAATCCAAATTTTAGATTTCTCAATGATACTAGAGCAGAGCATCCCTATTGAATAATTATTACAAAAGGCACAACCTAAAAAGTGTTCAATTGATATTATGCTTCCCTTCCTACTCATCATGTTTCTTCATTTATTCACAATTTCTTCATTTACCTTTATGGATTTATGAGGGAACTTATCATATTCTGAAAATTCATCTACCCACAGTCCCAAGATTTCTTCTCAAACTAATTTTGAAACTAAAACATAATTTAAACTCATGAAAAACTTCATGGATTTTTTTTATAAAAAGTGTAATATGTATAATAAAAATGTATGTATAATAAAATGTAAAATGTAACAATATAATAAAATGTAAGTATAATAAATGTGTATGTATAATAAAAAAAACCCTCAACTTCTTGTCTTCAATAAGGTAATTACCGTACATGCAGAAACTAAGGACTTAATTTTTATTATTGTAGGCCTATAATTGTAGAAAAACTGATGATAAAATTTAAAAACAAATTATTGAAAAATCTAACAATCAAATTAATTACCCAGTTTTCAAGCTAAATAATTATGTTTAAGTTGCCTTTCATATTTCTGTAATCGCTGCAATTAAACTACACAATTCTATTAAGATATCTTTTTAACGTTAATGCTAGATAACCATTGCGTTTGTATTCTTAGGTATCAGGCTTTATGACTATTTTACCTAGTTCATAAGGGACGCATCTGATGAAACTTCAATTTTTATTTCCAGAAAAATAAACATTTACACAAAGATTCGGGCAAACTTTGAAGAACAATTATATTATTGTGATGAATAAAACAATTAATCGAAACAATCAGCCCACCGACACACAATCAGTCAATCATTCAATCAATCAATAAAATATTGAGGCAAGATCAAGTCAAACACGTAAATGCGTTTCTATAGAAGCATCAGTGAATATAATAATGGTGATCTCAAACTATTACACAGCCTATTTAGAAACAAACAAATACAGTGGTGGATAAAGTCAGTGTGTCAACACAAACATCAATCGAAAAATATAATTTATGAAATACATAAACTAAAATAAATGATGAATACATTCCACTCAGTCGTATTAACCATTTTTGGAGTGGATGGTTTCAAATGAAGTATGTAATGTAACTACTCGTACTTGCTTTAATAATGTAGTGGGTATAAAAAGATAAATAGATTAATTTTCAAACTAAAACCATGAAACGTTAAGTTCTACAGTTTTTTTTTCAATTATCATTCAGGAAAGATTAAATAAATAGAATTTAGTATACTATATTATTGTTTTGACGATGAAATAGTGGGCATGTATTGGAAAATAAAATATCAAAGAACTTAAAATTCCTCTACTCTTCTGTTTCAACAATTTTTTAGAGTAGATTTTTTGATAACTAGGCTAATTCGGACTGTATTTACTGTTTTGAATTAATAGTCTATGTTGATTAATGGAATAAATTTCGAAAAATGTTATTGGAAGATGAACAAGTCCCAACAATCAAAAACAATAGAAAAATAGTAGATGTGATTCGAGTATGGAATGAAATTTGAGAGAAAATATGTATGAATAATCGATCAATCAAACGACAGGCAATACAGTCAGTCATTATATAATACAAATACAGTCTAATTGAAAGAACGTAATCACTAAATTCAACACACAAAATGCTCTAGTAGTATAAATTGTAAATAGTTTCCTTTTGTTTAATTTTTAATAGCATCTACTTTAGCCTTGGTAAGCTAGCGACATACATTCAAGCCCCAACCACCTAGGTACTAGAAAGAGAGAGAGAAAGAGAGTTGAGAGAGAGAGAGAGAGAAAGAGGATCAAAGGACAACTGTTTTTAAAGCGGTCTCATCATAAAACAATCAAACACAAACTCAATATATATATTTATATTTTGTATTCTTGTGTATGTGTGTGTGCTAAATATAGATAAATCATTCTTTTAATTTTTGACATTACTTTGCTGAGCAAATGCGGAGGTGGGGTGGAATAGAGAAGAAGAAGAATGAGAAAATGGGAAAAAGGGAGAAGGAAGTGGGGAGGTCAGATGAAGATAGACCACAAGAATTATGAAAAAGCTGCCTGATTTTTTCTGGAGAGGGGATTATTTCTAGAAAGTTAGCATTCAATCAAAGAAACCTTGAATATTCAAAATTGTATTTTGTTCGAATTTCATTGAAATTCGAAAATAATACAATAAAATAGAGAGATGCATCTAGAATTTCGCATTGAACGACTAAAAAATTCAAAAAATAATTGAGAATATGATTTGTCACATCAACAGATTGTGATGATGTTCAAAATAGGGTACTGTAGTTAGTTTGACAACATTACTATAATTTTATGTAATTGGTTTCAATTCTCTTTTGATCACTTTTGGTCATCATGTTTACTATCTGAAATTATATACAAGTGAAGGTTATAATGGATTAAATTATTGAGAGTTTACCAGAACACACAAATACTGTAGTATAATATAAATTGAATAATCGCTTATGTGGTGATTAGAATGTTATGCCCTAAATTTCTAAAATTTTCTAAATTTCTAATCTTTCATCGATTTCAACGTTGTTCATCTGAGAAGAGTTTTCTATCCATCTAAATAGAATTTATCCCATAGAAAAAGTGCTAGATTATCTATAATAAACTATCAAATACATTAGAGAACACATAGCACGATTCACATAACTTTGGCAGTGAGTAGAGGATAGGCGGACGTGCTAAGTCTGAGCCTGACAGCTGTCAGGCTGTTGAAAACTACTCAACAGTTTTTTAGGAGCAAAATTTACAACAAATGACACAATCTTATAAAACTAGCCAAAATGCTTCAGACTCCGATAGATAAGCACAAGAAATTTGAATGAAAAATCCTTGAAGTTATGTTTTAACATAACTAAAAAAACTAACAAAAAAGGGGAACAACGAAAAACGAAAGACTATCAAACTTGCATTCTTAAATTTCTGCTGAAATTCGAGATACAAATTATGTTCCATGATACAAAACATAGCAATACAAAAAGGATGACAACTAGAACAGTAAAATTGAAGCTGTATAATCAAAGTGTTATCAGATGTTTCTGTACATAACTGACTAGCAGGCAAGTGACATTGTTCAAATCTATATAATTATAATAACATGGAGCAGCCTAATCGATGAGAAGAATGTTTATCGAGACATGAAAACTTGAGTGAGACAAAGAACTGGACGATTGAATTCAATTTTCTGATGAAAATACAAATCGATTTTTGGAAAATCTGATAAGGGACGGAAAAAATATTTAATGATGAAAAAATATCGAAATGTATTGATTGAAGTAAGCGTGATCGACTTATTGATAATGATATGGGTATCAACCTAACATGATGATAGGTTATCAACTTATTTTTCGATAAAAAGAGCTTGAACAAGAATGATGCAAAACATGGGAAAATATAGAAAGTATTGTTCAAAGATACATACATCGATAAGCATGATCGATAAGAGGATATCAACTTTTTTTAATATATCGATAAATTGATACAAGAATGATAGACAGGCATTAAACAAGCACAGAAGCGTGAGTTGGGGGAAAGGTTGAATTTATAGATGAAATTATGATGAATTCGATACATCAAGGATGCTTCTACAATTGATTAAATATTACAATATTAAATTTACTGATGTTGAGGGGTTGATTATTTCTATCGATCAATCATTATTGATATTAAGATTGAGTTTTACAGATTTATTGATGAAAATGTCAATTCTTAAACTGTTCATGATATGAAGTGGATTAGTGGATATATCAATGAAATAAAATTGATGAAGAAGATGGCTAGTGGATAAAATGTACAAAACCCAACACTGGGGGCCATTTTTGGGGCTAGAGGGCTAGGGGTATCATAGAAAAATGGTTGGGGGTTCGATCAAAAGGGCATAGAAGTCAGAAAAGCAAAAAATGCTAACATGTCCAATCATAGCAACAATTAATATGTATATGTTTATATAAATATTACATAAGTCATGCCTCATTCTAGTCGTGAGTCACTTACTTTGCAAAAGTCTAGATTTTCACTAATTTATGACCGGACCAATCAGGGAGCCAGTGCAACAACTCTCTGCAAAATACAGCAAACATCATAAAAAATTGCAAAAAAGTTCACTTCCAAATCTAGAAGATACCGTATCATTTTGACTTGTAATAGACACTGTATCATTCAAACACATCATGGTTGGACACTGTGTCATATAAAATGAACTTAGATACAGTATCATAATGGAGTTGATACTGTATCATTTTGAAAAAGTATCACTCTAACAAATTTGAACAATAAAACTCTAAAAAATTACAGAATTCACAAAAAATTTGACCACGAAACCTTCTACAGCAAAACCTTAACAATCCAAGGGTGATGACCAGAATTTATGTGAGTTCTTAGTACAGAATGATAAACAACTGAATAATTTACTGATTAATTCGGTGACCATCAAAACGTGTGAACCCAGCAATAACATCAACATAATCAACATCATTAGTGCAGCCGACACCAATATTGAATTCTACTCAAGTCACTCAAATTCGCCGAACACATCAAATTAATCAAAATTATCACACATAAGCACCACATAAGCGAATAATTACAAAATACTCATTAAATATATGAAAGTTTGATCAACCAACAATCAGTGTAACAGCCAATAGCTAAATGGTTTGGTTAATGCAACCTTTTTTTTAAATTCTCATCTATTTTTTGTTCAACAGAAAATCGTGCATCTTTCAATGGGAAAACACTGTGTAAAATAGAGTACCCTGGCAACAATTAAATACAAGATGGACCAGAAAATAACTGTGATAGTGAGAGATGAAAACTGGTAATATATTCAAATCAGGCAGCTAATAATGGACGCAGTGAGAAAGATGGGAATGTCTGGGATTTGACAAAGATGGAGGAAAATCAGCCTCATGATGTTTGATTGATTGAATCATTGAACAAAATTGATTCTAGTGAATATAGCTTTCAAACATTTTAAAGACTTCAACAATAAATTATAAAGTCAGAAGTCATGAAATGAAATGGGAAGAATTTACACTTCTATTCGAAGCCAATTGAAACTTGAAAAGTATGAAATATAACTTTCAAGTGGGAGCTAGAGCTAATTAAGCCTCTGAATTCATTCCCATGATAAATTTGTAAGGCCTCAAAAATACCATTAGATACCTCACAACACCCTTACTTGCTTGGCTTGCAACTCTATAATACATCAGATAAGCCCAAAGCCTACAAGTGATAGAGAAGATCTTAAAAATGCAAGATGACATTGTGGAATGCCCTTGAAAGCTTGCAAGTTTCGTAACATTCCTAGTATGGTTCCAAGTGCTTTACAAAGTGAATATTATGACACTTCATAACAGCCTTCAAGGCTTATAAATTTTGTAACACTTCAGGTAACGCCTCAAGAAACCTTAAATGTCTTACAAAGGCCAAATTACATTTTAAAACACCCTTCAAATGTTTGTAAGACTTGCAACACTTCAAGTAAAGCTTTTGTAAAGCCAAATGACACTTAACAAAACCCTTCAGAGGCTTGTGAATCTTGTATCACCTCAAGTGAGGCCTAAAAAACCTCAGAAGGTCTAACAAAGGCCAAAAGATACTCTATAAAGAGACTTGCAAGTCTCAACACTTTAGGCAAGGCCTCAGAAACTTGAGAAAGTCTCTGTCCAAATCTCACTACACAACACCCTTTAAAGGTTTGTAAGTCTTGGAACATCCTAGACAAGACCTCCTGAAACTTTTAAAAGCCTTTGTGAGGTCAAATCACACTTTGGAAACCCCTTTAAAGGCTTGTAAGTCTTGGAACACTTCAGAAAAGACCACCTAAAAATTTTAAAAGCCTTTGTGAGGTTAAATCACATTTTGCAAACCTCTTAAAGGTCATGTAAACCTAGAAACACTTCAGGTAAACTTTATCAAATCTCACAATCCATCAAACATCAAGAAACTGATAGGCAACAAGTCGCCGAAATTCTTTCAAGGAAAGTTAGGTTAGGTTAGGTTTTCGGTTAGGTTAGTCTCCTTAACAACGATTACTTAAGAGAGTATTAACAACATTCAAGACATGTGCTACCATCATACAAACTGATCATATAAAAACAACGGTCGAGAGTAGGAGGAATGTTTGTATGCATGTCGTAGTAGGCCTAAGTGTGAATGTCACATGCACACCTCTATTTTGCGACCCTCAACCACGGTGCCATGGAGTCGCTCTCGTGCTTGGTCTGCATCCGAACTATTTGCGAATGTTACAAAACCGAATCCCTGCATGCACACAAACAAAACATGCAATTGAAAAAAACTGTCTCATTAAAAATCATCATCATCATCATCAACAACAACATCATCATCATCAACAACTTTTACAAATATATATTTGGCGGCTTTATGTGTGTGAGTGTGTTTGTGTTTTGAGATAGAGAGGAGAGAGAGAGAGGCTATGTCCACACTACGGTCACTCAAAATGGCAGGCAGCAAAATGGAGTTTTGGCAAACTGTTTCATGCATGCTTTTTGCTATGGTGAGATTCAATTCACACTGACAGCATTGGTTGAATGAACAGATCTGATGTTATTCATCAGTGAATTCTGGCTGTTCAAAGAGAATATCACTATGGAAAGGGTGGCTAAGAATTGGCCGACATTAAGAGTTGACCAAAACACTAATTAACTGGAAATAGGTACCTAAGTTACCATTTGACAAAAAGTAATTCACCAACAACATTTTTAGCATTACATTTATGTTGTGTTTATCACAACAACATTTTTGTTGTCCATTTCTGATTCAATATTGTGGATATATAAATTATTCAAATCGCCCAAGCTGAGAGTAATTTTAAGTGGAGTTTATTAGACCTGTGTAAAAAAATAAACTTTTTAACTTGTCTTAGTTACTCGAATATGAGAGTGAACTGAGAAAAATTAAAGGCCTAGTTAGGATATGAGGATTCCTAAGTCAAATCATTTTCTTATCAGTGTCGAACTTTAAGGGGCTTAATTAAATGTTCAGCCTAGGTTGGACCGAACCTGTCTGTAAAATACTCCCCACCAACTAAAAACCAAATGGACATACTTTTCTTTCTTAAGGTGCGAGAGTGACAAAAGTGTGTATTTTTCGCTAAGCTTGACAATCGATCAGCTAATCAGTCGGTCAATTGTTCAAGCACCTAATCTCTATTGACCTCTCACTCTACAGATCTTCTATGGAGAGCTAACGCAAACATAGAGCCACCAACAGCAAGCATGAAACAGCAAACATTTATTACAAAACGTTTGCCTCAACTCCAAATTTGCACTTTACTGGGTTTCAAAGATCTCATTTACATTAATATTTTTCAAGACCTGCGCACAAACACACAGACTGTCTGCAGACGGCACAACGCAAATGACTTCAAGCTCGGACACACACAGACATGAGATTGTAACACAAGTGTAACATGTTGTGGGTTGCACTACATTCAAACTTGCGTGTGTGTAGAGAGTAGCATGCGTCCACATAGTCTACAGAGAATCTGCAGACAATCTACAGACTCAAGATAGTCTGTGGATGATCTGCAGGTATCCCACAGATAGTCTGCAAACAATCCACAAGTATGAAGATAGTCTGTGGATAATCTGCAGGCATACCACAGATATTCTCCAGAAAATCTTCAGACAGTCGTCTAAACAGTCTGCAAAGAGTCTGCCGACAATCTACAGTCTGCAGACAGTCTGCATTAGTTTTTGCACAGGACTTGACACACTGCAAAATTCAAAACATTTTGCGCAAAATATGAGACAAATTACCTCGAAATAAGCCACAACAGTAGCAGCACAAAATACATGCTGACAAAAAAAATTAAAATTGAAATATACATAATTTTTTTCAACAATGATGATTGTAAAATCGGTGCATAAACATCCCCCTACATTGTATTTTTTTCGTTAGGACTACCCTTCAATATAAATAAAAATAGAAATCTAATTACCCTTTTGAAAATTGTTTAGTTAAAAAATGTTTTGGCTATATGATGCCATTATCAAATGATTAACAATTTAACAATTTTAAAAGGGTACTTGGATCTCTATTTTTATTTATATCCCCCTACATTATTTATTATTACAAACTCGTGGTGAGAAAAACATCAATAATTGTATACAAGCTTGGAGGAGGAATCTGAACAAGGAGAATTGAGAGATATTTCTAAATTCGTGATTAAAATTAGATAAAATGAGAATTTCATTCCACATGAGAATTAGTGTAAAGCTACATTATCTGTAACTTTCCATTAAATGCTTATGCTTTAATGCATTTAATGCTTTGTTTTTTGGTCAATAAAAATTATTTGATTTGATTTCAACTTCTTCCATATTCCAGAAACTTTTCAACAATATATCCTATTCCTACTGGAATATAAAGCTCTCAGTCCCGGTTGCACAAAAGCCTGTTAAATTTTAATCATGATTAAATGTCATGAAAACCAATCAGATAAGGCTTTTCCAACAGAAGGCTTCTCTTAATTGGTTCAGGTGACATTCAATCGCGATTAAAATTTAACATACCTTCGTGCAACCGGGCCTGAATATGATAAGTCAAATCTGGAATTTTCTATTGGGATCAATAATTTCTCCGTTTTAAATAGTTGGACTATAGTTCCCTAATTAGTTCTCCGTTAGTATAGGCTTGTATGTGTGGAAAAATTGATTATTAGTTTCGTTGTTTACACAATAATAATCAAGAATCACATTATATGGAACTTGTCTATGGGAAATGGAACTGATTTACAGTAGTTATCCATCTCAAAATGAATAAGTTTTCTTAAGTCAGGATCTTCATCAAAGTGTTGATTTTACTCTATTATTGGACAATTCTCAAACACAGGAAACTGGGGTGAGGTACCGTGTGGACATAGCCTCAAACATATAAAAATGTTGGTAATAAAAGAACGATTTTTCTAGAAGAAAATCAAATCGATGCGTAGCATTTAAAAGAATAACATGGGCATTTAGGCCAGCAACGTGCAACATTAATAAACAACTAAATTTGAAAAAATCTTTACAGAGAAATGAATGTGAAGTCTGTACACTAAAATAGACAATAAAAATAGGAGGTAAATTATTTCCTTCTCGGAAGAATGTGTACCAAATAAAAGTCGAGTAAGATTTTGTGAAATTGAATAAATTTGTAAAAAAGTTTTAAACACACAGACGCTCAAACTCACAATAACTAACTAATCGACAAGAGGCAAAAATTTTTTTTCAAGGCGGTGGCCAATTTTTTTTATATTTTTGTAAGAAAATCTTGTAGCGGTGCTGTGATCAAGTCCAAGTCAATAAATTTTTTTAAAGCGATTAAAACTATTTTTGTGATTAAAGTTTTAAACAGTTAGATGTAGAGTCAAAACATTACAAACATTACTATTGGTTAATTTCTAGGCTATAACACTTTGATATAACTGTGACTAGAGGCTAAATCATTCAATAAGGCTTCAATCAGTGTTAAGCACGATTCATTTAACGTGTGAAAGATAGGCAGTTTTGCTAAATTTTAACCTGACTGCTGCAAAGTTATTTAGCAACTTATTTTGTGTGAGAAAGCTGCATAGATTGGACGCTAATTATTTTGATGATGAGTTACAAAAAGTACTCAATTCAAAAAGTTATGATAATGCGAAACAATACTGTGATATAAAATTAAAACAATAATTTTGTTTCAAGTCCATGATGCATCAGTACACAATTGATAAACAGTTTTGCAATTTACAAGCCTAATATGCACTAGACAAAACAAAATTTACCCTCAAAATCCCAAATAGCTAATCAAAAATTGATGATATCCACCTAGTGATCGAAGAAGGAAAATAAAACATTACAAGAAACTTACTTCATTTCATAAGTTTTGAAGATATTCTTCGGAGTTTCTATGAATTTGACTGGTTTTTTATATAAAAGTGTGATAATGTAACAAAAATCACATAAAAGCATGCAGATACTAGTAAGCTAGTGCAAAATCATGATCAATTTCTAATTTATTCAAAGCTGTGTCACTGTATGATTAGAAATTGCAACTATTAGATATAATACAAGATTTTCAAGTAGATATTAACTGATTTCAGCACAGTAAAAACATTTACAAAGAAGAATTGAAGGATCTCTACATCTAACCTATGGTATTACATTGATAACTAGATCTGGGAATTAGCATAGCCACCTCTAATACAAGGCCCCGGCCTACGATATTGCAACGTCGCAGTGTAGGCCTAAAATCTAATACATGATTGGTGAAAAAGATTTTTAAAAATACCAGCTGATCTTTTTCACCAATCGTGTATTAGATTCTAGGCCTACACTGCGACGTTGCAATATTTTTAAAAATATTAAAATTTAATATTTAAATATTAAAATTTTAAAAGATTTTTTAAAATACCAGCTGATCTTTTTCACCAATCGTGTATTAGATTCTAGGCCTACACTGCGACGTTGCAATATTTTTAAAAATATTAAAATTTAATATTTAAATATTAAAATTTTAAAAGATTTTTAAAAATACCAGCTGATCTTTTTCACCAATCGTGTATTAGATTCTAGGCCTACACTGCGACGTTGCAATATCGTAGGGCGGGGCCTTGTATTAGGGATGGCTATGGAATTAGTCTTCAACTGAAACAAATATTTTAGAACTTGTATGTTTCTAGTTGAATTTGACATTACAAATTCAACTTTGAACTTTGAAATACTCTCTAATATACTATGCAGGTAATAACTTCGAACACATCAATTTTTAAATCTCTAATCTTTATGGGAAACTCTCAATACATCAAGAATTAAAAAAAAGAGAATTTTAAACTTTCTTTTTTGCTATAAAAGTGATATAGTAGGCTATAATATTATATCAGTCTGTACCAACAATTTTCTCACATTAAATTTTTATCCTAAACAGATAATCTGCATGATATATATTTTTATAGGTTTACAGTAGGCTAAGTTATCTTTATTTGTGGATAATTTGGAACCAATTTACTTTTAAAAAATTGAAATACCTAAGCCACCGCCTTTTAGATTTAAAATAAAAATTGCCTAGTTGCTGGCCATGCTACAATCCTACCTGACTTTTATTTCGTTCTTTTTGAAAAAAAAACCCATAAAATTCTAAATTGTTTATACTTTTCTCGACTAATTTCTAAAGAAATTGGAAAGAACCACTCTAAAATGGACAGATCGCATAATAATTTAACACAGTACGATGCTCGATATCTCATAACACTACACTGAAAAAAATTGTTCAAATAAGAAATTTTGTACAGAGATAACATGAATCAATTTGAAAAGTACAACAACTTTTATAAAATCTTATATCAATGCAAACAGGCGGTTTTCAACTCAAAGCGTTGGAGTGAAATAAAACCAGGGTAACAAATATTACAATAGAGATATAGAAATTATTATTGGAATGATAGTTTCACACTTGTCAAAAAGCATGTGTAGTAAAAGCTGTTGTAAAATAATATTGAAAATAGCCTAATCCAAAGAAAACATACATTTTATAATAATATATGGTAGTGAATATAAAAATAATCACAAAGGGTGAAACTCACAGAAACGATAAAATAAAGCTTGTGACATAAATAGATTAAACCAAGACTACATGTTATAATTATAAAATTAATATTAATCAACTACCATACAGGAAACGACACATATTAAAGTACTCTGTTGAGTGATTTATCAATCAAAATTCATCAGTTGAAAAAGCTCATAGTGTTTAAAATCATTCAATAATAAGCTATTTACTATTAAGCTAAGCAGTGGAGGGAGATTGGATACAGAAAATACACCAATTTAGTACTAGCAAGTACTAAAGTTTCAAAGTTGAAGTACGGAAAAAACGGGAGGTATTGTTATTTGTATAGCAGAATACACAACAATGAGGGAAAATTAAAATTTGTTGGTTATTTCTAAAGATAGGAGGGGGGGGAATTTAAATGAACTAAATCAAAGATATCTATTTACATAATCAATGAATGAATGAAGATATGTATTTAAAAGTTGAGAAATATCATATAATTAATATAGATGAAATGGGATCTAAAAGAAATCTTTCTAGAGGAAAATTCGTGAAAAGAGCCGAATTGATAATAGTTTGGAGTAGAAATAACATAGAACACTTGATTTTAGATGGATTGGGGTTCACTGGAACACTGAAATCTTTCTAGGAAAGATGGTCTAAAAGGGGTCACTGAAATCTTTCTAGATTAAAAAAGTACAAAATTATAAGATTAAGAAAATTGAAAAAAGTACTAAATTAATAAGAGTTTGGAGTAGAAAAAATAACATAAAACCCTGGTGCATTAGCAAACAATACCACATTGAGCAAATTACTAACTTTATTGAAAACATTCATAGAGAATTAGGGTAAATAGCTTATGCATTTGAGAGGCATATATCACAAGTTCACTCGGATTTTATGGAGAATATTAACACTACAAGACAATAGAACATGGAATAGCTACACTAATAATTTTCAAATCTTTTCTCAAGATGAATATACCAATATGCATTATTAGGCCATAGATATATGCATAGACCATTCACATGATCCAATAACGTTGGCAAACACAAATTGTTGTATTTGTGAAATGAATAACTAAATAAATACTTCCAAAAATGGCACAATTCAACTATTTACTGTCAAATGCTTCAAAAATCTGTAGATTTATTGGGAATTTCAATCTAGACTAGAAAATATCTTTACGATTTTAGTTTTTATCTATGAGTAGGCTACACGATAACATGAGCAACATAGAGTGATGCATTTTAATTCCAACACATTTAACATTGAAGTAGGGGTTCTGTTGCCGAGCATATGATATCATATTTTATACAGGGTGATCCAGTTACAGGGAGATTCACGTTGAAACTGTCAGCATTGAATGAATGGGAAGCATTGGTGTTATTTGGAAGGAATGCTGACAATTTGAAAGTGAATCTACGTAAATGACCTCAGAGAGCGCAGTTAGCATTATTTACTGAATCCCCCTGTAGATACAGAGTGTCAAGAAAGGAACGTATCATACTGGGAGTAGGAACTTAATCGATCTGTTGAATATCGACATATAATATCGATAATATCGATATAATATACATCGATAATATAGATAATATCGATATAATATACATCGATAATATAGATAATATCGATATAATATACATCGATAATATAGATCATATCGATATAATATACATCGATAATATAGATCTTATCGATATAATATACATCGATAATTGGTGTCGAATCAACACCAAATACTCAACATAAATATTGGAACCGTTTTGGGTCTATGGAACTTTTTTGAAAGTTGTCTAATGCCAGATAGAAAAGATAACATAAGAAGATATCGCATGGTATAGGTCGTTTATGTTCCAAATTTCACTGTTAACTCAAGCCGATTACTGTCGACTACTGTCTATTATTACTGTTTTGTTGGGGTGAGAGAGTAAGAACGGCAGAATATGAGAGACTACCAGCATCACGAATCTTCACCAAAAACGAGCTATTAGCAGTGAGTTAGCAGTGGAATTTGGAACATAAACGAACACCCTATACCATGGGACATCGTCTTATTTTTATCTTTTCTCTATGATAAAGCTAAATGATTGAATGAATATTACTTAGAATATATATATCGATGTATATTATATCGATAAGATCTATATTATCGATGTATATTATATCGATATGATCTATATTATCGATGTATATTATATCGATATTATATGTCGATATTCAACAGATCGATTAAGTTCCTACTTCCTATTAATAAATTGTTTGAATAAATAAATATCTATATTTGTCTTGTAATGGGATGGATATCCGATAGTTTTCAATAGTTATGTTTTTGTTCCTCCTCAAACACTCCGTATATATATAACACATACTACAGTTACTACAGCAGCAAACATTTATTAGAATGTATGTATAGATATACTCTACGTTACACAAGATGCAATACCATCATTGTCACCCTCACCAGTCATATGCCGAGAAATATTTGATTAGGTAACAGTCAGATGAAGAGAAGTAATTTGGGGTGATTTTCGTAAGAGTTTCAAAATTTGTAAAATTTTAGCAAGTATTATACAAGCGATTTGGGTGACAACAGAGAATATTTTGCTGAAAGTTTGTCATTTTTTAAACCATTTTGTAAAATGTTGACTAAAATTTCCAAAATTGGACATGTATACCAAGAATTTTGTATATAGCATAAAAAATAGTTGTTAGGAAAATCTTGAAACATTTTTAACTAGCATTTTTGTGGCATTTAAGCCGGGTTTACACCAAAGTTATTAACAAAATGTTGATAACTTGATCCTTATAGATTCTATTAGATCGAACATAACTTATCATACACATGATGGACATATGTGTTTGTAAAGTTCCGTTCAATCTAATAGAATCTATAGGGATTAAGTTAATAACATTTTGTTAATAACTTTGGTGTAAACGCAGCTCTACTGTATTATAATTCTGATTATACCAACACTATAATATTCTAATAGTTGACATGGATACCCTGGATTTTGATTAAATTGAATTTCATTTATTTATATATTTGAGATACATATGAGAGCACAAGGATAATATCCCATAATTGCTCTCTTAACACATACTACAAGTACGGTAAAACAATAATTGAAAATGCAATATTTAATACAAATATTGAAAGAAATGAAAGTCTTTCTGAAATGAATTAATAGATAAGATATCTTTATTTATGGAGATTCCAATGAAATATATATTACAATTCTTGATATTTTCTTGAAAGTAGTTTGAAGGTAGTTCAAATTCATGAATTTCAGGATAAAATGCTTGGGAATGATGACATTTGATGTTGCAATTGACAATATATTTTGTGCATTTGTGAATAAATTCTGATTTGCATAATAATATGCATAAGGGATTGAGTGAAACCACATTAATTTAAGGGATCATTTTCAAGAGGGTTCTAATCATATTGGAGGACATGTTTATCGATAGATATTTTGTTTATTTATTCAAGATACACAATTATTTATTGAAATAATTGGGGGAAGATTAACAGAACTGTTCCTCCCCCCTATCTGCTAACAATTTAAATTGGAAATTGGATTATCATCAACTATTTTTTAAATTATGGGAAACATAAATTAATCTTCTACAATCGTTATAGAAATTTGAGATAAGATTTTTTCTTTGAATTTGATAAGGAAATAAATATAGGGGAAATGAATAACAGTGATCACATCTATATAATACAGAAAACGACCAAAGTATAGAAGGTGATGATTGTGAATCAAGTCTCAAATATTCAGATGCAAAGATGTAAGTAAAAACTAGACAAGTCAAGCTTACAAATCGAAAAATAAGCGATATAGTTGGACAAAAAATTAAACAAAGCCGGCAGTGGTTAGAATAGCTAGTAGCAATATTAACACGGGTGGAAAATAATTATAGTGAAATGCACACAATACAGTACAAACTTTTCTTCAAAGAAAATGTGTAACGAAATTTTTCCAGAAATAAAAATATGGGTGAGAAAGTAGAGGGATATATTTAATAAATAAAATATTTGTATGGCTTTGTATAGAATAGGAGGGTCTATAAAAATATGGGTGAAAAAGTAGAGGGATATATTTAATGAATAAAATATTTGTATGGCTTTGTATAGAATAGGAGGGTCTTGGAATACCTCTCAGTTTAAAACAAGTTATAAGGTATTTAAAAAAAAATGTTTAACATTTCTATGACAGACAAGTATCATAGAGCTTACAACAGTTCTATGGTTGCACCTTAACTGATTATTAATATTGTCCTAAGTTGATAATTGCAGTTATACAATGTAAATTAATTGAAGGAGTCACAAAAAGGGTAACCTGTCTCCATAAATAAATTAATAATTAATGACTGAAAAATTGTTTACAAGGGACTAGGACTAGAGAATAATTAAAATTATTTTTTGTGACACTTTTAAAATGGTATTCATGAATGAAACCTGCCTACATTCATTACAATACAAGACGGATACAACAATCTACGTTTTGTAGTTGAAAACAGCATTTCATATTAAATTTCACTTGAAAATAAAACGATTTTCAATGAATCCTACTACTTTTCATGTTTAAATTGGGATTGGATGAGATATTATACATTTAAGCAAACTAACATGTTTTACCACTGATGGTTAAACTGCAATTTCTGATTAAATCTTTCATCTAACATTTTCTAGTTACAGGACCAAAGTTTGTGTTGCATCCTATTACAATTCTCATTCCTACTAATGAAATTTAACATATTATAGATACAAGGGTTAAACTTCTAAATTTGTTACATCAAAAATTAATTCAATTTCTTCTTATAAAATTGAAAAAATATGTATAAAAACAGGGACTGCCTTCACTAACAGCATCTTGAAAAATTCATTTTTAACTCGTTGTTCTAACTGACTGGGACAAGAAGACAAAAAATAAGACGGATCAAGTTTTTTGTGTCTTGCTTTGAGCCAGTCTGCCAAAAAGACAATTCAAGCGAATTTGGCAAAAGACGCCAGAAATGCGGCCTCAAATTAGTGCCAAAGTGTCACTGTGACAATAGGCTAAAAATAGACTACTCGGGACCACATTAATTGGCTTCACTACCACGCTAGAACTGCACAAGTTCCTCAAAAAAATGTTGCAGACTACCGTGACTAATTCTCAACCTACAATAGATTGTCATCAAAGGATTGCTACAGTCAATAATAGAAACAAAATACAGAAATTAAAAAAGGATATCCTAATAAAAGAAACCTACACCCGGTTGCACAAAATTCTGTTAACTACTAATCCCTATTAAATGCCAGAAGTACAGAAGCCTATTAAATCACAGAAGCCTCCTTCTAAGAAAAATTCTTCTCTGATTGGCTCTCGTGAAATTTAATCATGATTGAAATTTAACAGGTTTCTGTGCAACCGGTCCCTAGAGTTTTATAGGGGAAATTTTCATATTTCATAAATGATCATGGTAGTGTTGATGATACTAACGGTAACTTTAAAAAATATACTATTTATCATATTTTCATTGTATCTGTTATTTCCTGATGTTGAAACCTCATTGGTTTCATTCAGTCTGGTAGGCTTATAATATTTCTGTAATTCAGATGCTGGCTTTATGATTCAGAGGCCCGGGTTCAAATCCCGGCCCGGGCAAGATATTTATCTCGGGCCACTCCCGTGTTTCGGATGGACACGTTAGGCCATCGGTCCCGGCTGCCTAAAAAGCAGTCGTTAGGTCATGTCAGAGGCCTTGAAACTGATCAGTTGCGACCTGAAAACTCTGACACCAGACCTGAGCCAGCCAAGTCACTCGATATTATTATTATTACCTTCACAGCTACTCGAAATAGTATATTTCGCACCTAGAGCAGAAAATGAGATTTTTCCAGCTCGAAATCGGTTTTCAAGTCCGAGGCCGTAGGCCGAGGACTAGAAAAGATTGAGAGCTGGAAAAACATTTTTGCCCGTGGTGCGAACAATATTTTTCGCCACACTACAGGTATTGCTGACAAAATAAATAAAGAATACTCGTTAAGCTATCGTACCTATCTCTTGATTTTAGTGGTAGAAGATTTGCAGTCAGGATTTCAGATTCTTTTAAAATTTCACTTGGAATACCACAGTCATCTTCAAGCATTTTTGAAAATTCGGAATGCACTAATCAACAATAAATAATTGAATAAAACTGGTTGCGAAGCGAATTAGTTTGATTCGAAACTGGAACTGAAATCATGGCGACTTCAGCTGATGATGAAAGTGGACACTCGCCCGATCTAGCGGATGACTTATTAACTACTTCCATGAGCGGCTGGAAAGAGACAACTTTCTGGCCTAGACCGGAAAAGAAACCCTTTTCTGACGTCGTCTGCAAACAAGGTCTTTCAGATCTACGTAGGGACTGGAAAACAGCTGCTTTCTGTGCAGTGTGGCGAAAATGAATTTAATTTCCCCAATTTTATGACATTTATTCAGTTTTATCACAAACACGATATTTGGAAAGAGAAACAGGCAATTGCCCAAAACTTCTTCAATTCCTTGATTTTGGCACATGAATAGTCCAAAGTGAGGTTAAGTTTAAAATTTCTGTTTTCACCAAAGATTTTAATTCACCTCGTACGTTATAGTGAGGTCCACGTTATAATGGCAGTGGAGAAAGATAGGAAAACATCGTTGCCGATCCTCCGTCTTGTCAATACAAGTCCGTATTTCCCATCTTTCTCCATTGCCATTATAACATGGACCTCACTATATAGACGGTATAGCCTTCTATAGACGGTAGCTGATACAGGTTTATTGACGTAATATTAACTGTTCATTCTCGTTTAAAATAATCAATTATATTTTATTAAGCAAGAAATAATAATTTCATAATGAATTTACATAATTTAAGATGAAAAATTTTGTTAATCAATTATTAATTCTACATTGGTAAAAGACGATCTGGCAACAGAGCAAAGCGAGAGATAGCGCTATCCGCTTTGTTGAATGATAGACAAGGATAGCAATACCATTGCTAATCAAACACTGCCATTATAACGTGGACCTCACTAAAGTTGATGGGTAATAATTATGTAAATTAGTTGATTGGCTGGTTCACTGGTATTACAAATAATGACTCAACCTTCACAGCAATTGGATTGAAGAATAATCATCATTAGTGTAAGTATCTTTAAGTGGAAAAATCATTGTTTTAAACATTCGTATTTTATTTATAGCCAATCGGAGGTTGATAAAATGATCTACATTTCAGTCACCAACATTTTATTTATTTATTAGAACAATCACAAACACGATATTTGGAAAGAGAAACAGGCAATTGCCCAAAACTTCTTCAATTCCTTGATTTTGGCACATGAATAGTCCAAAGTGAGGTTAAGTTTAAAATTTCTGTTTTCACCAAAGATTTTAATTCACCTCGTACGTTATAGTGAGGTCCACGTTATAATGGCAGTGGAGAAAGATAGGAAAACATCTTTGCCCATCCTCCGTCTTGTCAATACAAGTCCGTATTTCCCATCTTTCTCCATTGCCATTATAACATGGACCTCACTATATAGACGGTATAGCCTTCTATAGACGGTAGCTGATACAGGTTTATTGACGTAATACTAACTGTTCATTCTCGTTTAAAATAATCAATTATATTTTATTTAGCAAGAAATTATATTTTTTAATAATTTCATAATGAATTTACATAATTTAAGATGAAAAATTTTGTTAATCAATTATTAATTCTACATTGGTAAAAGACGATCTGGCAACAGAGCAAAGCGAGAGATAGCGCTATCCGCTTTGTTGAATGATAGACAAGGATAGCAATACCATTGCTAATCAAACACTGCCATTATAACGTGGACCTCACTAAAGTTGATGGGTAATAATTATGTACATTAGTTGATTGGATGGTTAATTTGAAAAATACTCACGCCAAACATAGCCCTGAGATCGGGGTCCCTGAAGCGGAAAGGTATGTTGGAGACGTGAAGCCGCTTGGCCTGCCCGCCGTTCTTGGCCACCTCGGGGGTGGTGGAGACCTGGGGCGGGCCCTGCGGAATGCCCCCCTGGGCGGCCACAGCTGCCAGCAGCCCCGCTGCAGCCGCCGACTGCGGTCCGACGCCATTCTGTTGCGTTCCGTCACCTTGCTCCGGTTCCGTTTGCTGCAACAAAATCGCAAACAAAACATTTGGTCAAATATTGATTCTACAATAAATTTACATTGGTTGGAGAAGTAAACGTAACGTGGTCAACGTTATTCGAGAAAATACGAATTTGTAAAAAAAAGAAAACAATGACGACTGGACGGTGAAGAGAAAAAGATACAAAAGTGGAGGAAAAGAAGGAGATAAAATAAGGGTTGGAGCACATACAGCAACGTTTTTGCTTCAAATTTTTCAATGAGGAATAGAACAAAAGCGTTTTATATCTAATGAGCACACTACAACTCTGTCCCTTTTTGTAGGGCGACAGCAGTGAAGCATGAATAACCCGATCACCAAGCTTCTACCCCTAGTGAACAATAGCACATCTGGACAAAGTTTGGGACCCTAGAACAATGTTAGAAAATATTCTCAAACTAATTTTAGAACATGAAATTTGAATTTTGAAATGCTAACAATGGTAGGGAATCTTTTCCAACACAAATTTTTAAAACATAAAATTTGAATTTTGAAATGCTAACAATGGTAGGGAATCTTTTTCAACACAAATTTTTAGACCATGAAATTTGAATTTAGGAATGCTAACAATGGTAGGGACTCTTTTCCAACACAAATTTTTAAAACATGAAATTTGAATTTTGAAATGCTAACAATGGTAGGGAATCTTTTCAACACAAATTTCTAGAACAAGAAATTTGAATTTTTAAATTCTAACAATGGTAGGGAATCTTTTCCAACACAAATTTTTAGAGCATGAAATTTGAATTTTGAAATGCTAACAATGGTAGGGAATCTTTTCCAACACAAATTTTTAAAACATGAATTAGAATTTTGAAATGCTATCACATTTTGCTTAACATACTGTATCTCACAAAATTTAATTTTATCTACGACAAAATTTGAGATATTGTCTGCTGACATGCCAATCTGCTTTTGACTGAAAGGGACACAAAGGAGCTCATTTTGTTCAAAAGGAATGAATGGCTTTTCTTAACAGCTATTCTTTGGAAACCGATTTGAACTAAATTGCTCTAATGAGCCAGGGTGTCAATTTTTTGTAGATTTCTACCTGCTGTTCTGCAACTTAATTGATGTATGTGCTCGCACCTGAAGAAGGAAAAGTAGAAGAAGAATAAGAAGAAATACGAGCACAAGCCTAAAATCAGCTGATTATATCTGTATTTTTACAGAAACGGTAAGATACCGATATAAAAAGCTTGGCATCAGCTGATTAAAAGTGAATTGCTCATGTTCGCGGCGCGTATATCTGTACGCACCTATAGAATTCAAAAGTGTAAAAACATTACAACAGAGCACATTCAAACCAAATCAAGTCAATTTCTTACTGACACTTATGCGACCCAGGTCGAGAAGAGACAACCTAGAGACGACTAGAGTAACACTCTAGTCGAGAGCCTGGTGTGTTACCAAATGGTGACACTCAGAACAGACGATTCTAGTTTCCGCGACTGTCACCATTTGAAAACACATGCTCTCCACTAGAGTCGAGTCTCTTCTCGACCTGAGTCACATAAGTGAGAGTTGATCCTTTAAAGATTCAGTGCTTGGTGCAAAAAACAGAACACAAAAGACTCATAATAAAAAGAATTTCAAAATGCAATACAATACGACCAATACACAATCTCAATACAAACAACATTAGAAAACATTATTCAATACTACCGTTCTTATACATACAACATACAATAAAACACATCTTGATATGATACAAACGACACAAAACAGCATTCATTATACAATACTACTAGTATATCCAAAATACAATAAAACACAATCATATTGATACGATACAAACGACAGAACACAACATAATACAATACGATACACAGGAAACAATAAATAGTTATTTGTATATCTAGAGTGAAAAGTACGACTTTTTCTCCCTGTGGGAAAAAGTTTGAAGCCCGAGGCGAAGCCGAGGGAGAAAAAGTATTTTTCGCTCGTGATGTACACAACATTTTTCCTCCATCTACATTTTTTATAGAAACTGCAAATAAAATCATTCTAATAACTTACGTATTGGTGACAATGATTTCTAACAACATAACCTAAATCTAAAACCTAAAAACCGGTCGTCTGATTGGCACTGCCGATTGCGCTATCTATCGGCAAAAGTTGTAACAATTATATCAGCTGAGCAGCTACCAAAAATGGCTGACTCCAGAACACGCGGTTTAGATTTGAATTGCAGATCAAAAATATTTGTTGGCTGGTATTTTGAATAGAATAAAATATTTTTAAAATTGTATAAATTTTTATCGTCCACTAATATTAAGAATATAATAATTATCATACTACTCATATTTCATGAGTTAATCAAATTTCTGGTTGTGGTATTGAATTCAGTTGACTCAATGACAGACACCTCTATTATGCTTTCTCATCTGAGCTTAGACCTTTTAACCTATTACAATGTAAGTTTCAAAATAGAGATGCTCCCCATGTTATTTAAATGGAGTCACTTTTACTCCCTAGGGAGTTTTTCTGTTTTTTACTACCGAGAGCGGAAAAGTGACACTTTAGTATTAGGTTTCAGGGAGTAAAGTAAGTACTTTAGACAGTAGGTGGAGGAAAACACATATTGATACGACACAACACAAAATGATACGATACATACAGAAGAGGTCAAAACAGATCACACTAGAATCTTATTTATTTAGATGTATTTGAAAGTATGTATCTTATTGTATCAATTCTTGTTGCATTGTATCGTGTGTAGAGTATCGAGTTTTGTTGTATTTTATCATGCTGAGTTGAGACTTGAGTTATCATGCTGTCCTGTGAAAAGTGCAATCTATCCTGTGTATTATATTGTGGAAGCATCGTATCATCTGTTATGTTGCATTGTATCCGGCGTACCGTATCAAGTTCTGTAGTATTGTATCATGCTGTGTTGTGAAAATTGTTATGCTGAGTATCATATTGTGGATACATCGTATCATCTGTTACGTTGCATTGTATCCGGCGTACCGTATCAAGTTCTGTAGTATTGTATCCTGCAGTGTTGTAAAAATTGTTATGCTGTGTATCATATTGTGGAAGCATCGTATCATCTGTTATGTTGCATTGTATCCGGTGTACCGTATCAAGTTCTGTAGTATTGTATCCTGGAGTGTTGTGATAATGGTGATCTATACTGTGTATCATATTGTGGATGCATCGTATCATCTGTTATGTTGCATTTTGTTTGTACCGTATCAAGTTTCGTAGTTCTGTATCATCTGTTATGATGGATTGTATCCTGTGTACCGTATCAAGTTCTGTAGTATTGTATCATGCTTTGTTGTGAAAATTGTTATGCTGTGTATCATATTGTGGATGCATCGTATCATCTTTTATGTAGCATTTTGTTTGTATCGTATCAAGTTTTGTAGTTCTGTATCATCTGTTATGATGGATTGTATCATGTGTACTGTATCAAGTTCTATAGTATTGTATCATCTTCAACAACATTGTTTCTACAAGGATTAACAGATACCGATAGATACAAATCCAAGGAAAATCTACACTAAAATACGGGGTTCATGCAATGAAATTTCCAACTAAAAGTGTTACAATAAATCTACAAATTACAAATAAATCTAGCATTCAAATAGATTAAGAAATGTCTTGATACATTACAAATCACGTACATTCATTGATAAGTGTGAGAAAGCATTCATCACTGAATGAGTAAATAAATTTATGAATGAATCCGACCAGTTATCCACTTCCCTATTAGGAGAAAAAGAAACAACCGTCTACACTTAAATCTCTCATCATTCAATTTGACATCCCCCTCCCCTGAAAACTACCAATTGATTGTAGCTTCAAATCCCCCCCCCAATTCCTCTGAAGAACCTTCAAGCCAAAAGAGTATCTCAAACTTACTGGCATAGCCAAACTGGGATCACCCATCCCATTTATGATGATAGAAGAGACAAACTGATTCTCCACTATTCACTCTACTCTATTTCTTTCTCCTTTCTCCCTTAATAATAGTTTATCACTCCATCACTCTTTCCCTTACTATCACTCTCCCTCACTTCCCTCACAACCTCTCTCATTCACACTCCCTCAGGCTCACTAACTCACTCTATCTCTCTCCCACTCACTATCTCTCACCCACTCCTCTGTCACATTCGCTCTCTCTCCCTCCCTCATCACACTTAATCACTCACTCACCATCACTCACTCTCTCTCACTCTCTCCCCTACCAGCACTTCCGCGATCAAATCATCTAAATTGTTCACTTCCCCTCCTCTTGAATAGCGCACCTCCCTCCCCAAATTCCCTTGATGGTTGACTTTCAAATGACCTTTAGAGCCCTACTGTCCTGTGGCCTATAATGGCGTTCTTTGAATATCAAGCAAGGAAATGCCAATTCATTCAATCGACACTCGAAGACTTTAATCTCGTTCACATTACGACAAGTTTGCGTCACATGCTGCTAAGGAACTGTGAAAAATAATCATTGAGAGAACAGTAGGACCCTTCAATTGGGTCGAATTCCCTAAAATATGTTACAGTTTAACAAATCTGTATGTTTCAGGCTCAGTTGCACAAAATCCTGTTAAATTTTGATCATGATAGGTTCTCACAGCATTAAATCATGATTAAAAGTAAACAAACTTTTGTGCAACTGGGTGCGAGTATGCTAAGCATACTATTTACATGAAGCCATGGATTTAATATTTACAGATGGAAATTGATGAGAAATTGCATTTATTCAAATGCTAATTAATGAATAATTATTATTGAACGGGAATCCAAATTAAATGCAGTTAATCACCCCGGAGACTTCTGCTACTGCAAATATTGACAACAGGGTTAACAGCTAGATGGAAATTCGATGAGAACTACTATCCAAAAATGATTTGTCAGCCCAGGAATCGAACCCGGTACCTTCTAATTGTTGGTCAGGTATGCTTGAATATTTTTATCCTATACTATTAAACGAGCAATTTCTGTTTATATGTTTAGATGTTTATATGTTTGTATTTCACCGGATCTCGAAAACGGCTCTAACGATTCTCACGAAATTCAGAACATAGTAGGTTTATAACATAAAGATTCGATTGCAACAGGTCTCATCCCTGGAAAAACTCGCTGAAGGACATTAAAAGGATAATTCATCCTTGGAAGAACAGATTTCGTCGTCTGTCGATAACAGAAGATGCGTGTGCCTGTGAAAAGCTGTGATCAGCTGTGATCAGCTGTGTAGTCATTCAAACAGCTTACCGTATCTCGCGAGAAATATTAATAGACTATCAAAATAATCTGATTTGTTGACATGACATGGTTTATCACTCTAAATTCAAGTATATCATAATATTCAAAGTTAATAATTATTTTACAGTTTTAAGTGATTAGTGAGTGTTATTTTGTTATTTCATTTGGTTTGTAAACAATCTAAATTAGAACTTTTCTGTTTTTAAATATTTTGACTGAAAATTGGACCTGGATTCAAGTGTATGAAACATAACCTACTTTTTGGACCATTTATAAGGTATAAATAAAAATTCGGGGAAGAAACAGTTTTGGGCTGTGCATGTTTGTCCTTCCCCAATCATTTTGAAAAATTGTGCTCTGTTTATCAATAAATAAAAAACGAGCAAAGCTCGGTACCCCGATATTTTAGTCTATTCTGAAGCAAACTTGAGGCATGTTTATAAAACAACAAAGTTGAGTCACATGTTACAATAAATAATTGATATAAATTTATATTAAATCATACTGCAACACACAAAATCAATCTCATGTTTTTTCATTTTTGAGAACTCTTAACAAGGAGGAAGAACGATGCATCACTCCCAGAACACGTGATTAAAATCACAAAGAGAGAGCTTCGTAAATCATCTAAATTACAAAACAAAAAATGCAAAACAGTCGGACTAACTACAGTAGTCGAGACACAATGATGACCCCAGATCAATGACAGAAGGTCAATAACCTCTAACAATTATAACTGGGGAAAGAATAAGCCACAAAATTTTCACTAAACTCAATTTGCATAAACTATAATTGCTAATGAAGAAGAAGAAGGCAACGCCTTCATTACAACTAAAGTGCTAAAAAGGTTGAGTGCTAAAATCATGTTGAACTCAACATGAGTATTTTTTGAGAGCTACGTTCTTTTAAAAATCTGTGGGAATTATTTGTGGACATTTGTGATGTTTACTACTGCAGTTGCTAAATGGCACAATGTACGGGATTTAAGGCTACGAAAAGTAAAATATATACTGCTGTGATTGGAAAATTTATATAATAATCTCAATAGCTTCACTGTAAAGTACTTCACAATGTAAGGAGGACGTTCTTCATCACTTTAGATAAACTTCTCCATTAGGTCAAGTCAATAGACCTACTAAAGGATATGTGGTATTTCTTGTTATATTTCTCATTACAAGATACTTTAAAATTTATAAAGTATTTCTATTTTAGATCATTCAAATAACAGAGTCTTCTATCAATTTGAAGAGGGAATATGTATGTTCCTTAGGACTAGAAGAATCTTTGTTCAATTTGCAATGAAAATATTTCTACTCAAGCCATGCATTAATCTAGTGAAAATACTCTCACCATAAGCAAATTTCAAGTGAATGATATGTTATTTGTAGCCTATGCACTTTGAAAATCGTTTTTCTTTTCAAATACAGTACATTTCAACAAGCACATGAAACATAAATATATAGAGCAATGAAAAAAAAATACAAATTTCAAGCAGCATAACAAAATTGAACATGAAAATTGTGGAGATTCAACATCCATCATTCATCATGCATTAACAATTATGAGGTAGTGAATGCATTCATGATAAATTTAAAAAGTTTTAAATGTTATGAATTGTATATGATTTGTTAGAAACGTTTCTATAGTTGAAATCCAATAGATAGAATTAGCCGATTCTGTAAAATAAAATCTTCAATAAATCTTAAATTCTAAAATTCGATAATCTCAGATATATTGTTGATACATTTAGATTAAATTTGATAGATAGGCCTACTGTGTACTGTCAATAGTTTCAGATTCGATTCTATTCAATTCTAGATATTTGAATGATAATTGTGAAAATCATCTAACTATTGTATATCTCATCCAAATTCGGAGAAGTATTTTTTATCATTGGTTAATATAATTATTTTCGTTTTAAAACTATTTTTTCGTAAATTATAATCTATAAAATTAGTTTAGAATGGTGTATTTTGCTTACAATGCTGTGGTTGGCTAACTGTTCACTCTTCACTCCATCAATGCCCAGCTAAAAAACACAAAATTAAAAATTGTAAGAAATGGATTAAGAGGAAAAATTAGATAAGGAGGGAGATTGAAATAAAAATTAGAAAAAGGGTGGTTAATTGGAGCCCTATATCGTGTAGCCTGGTTCTTGTCGCAGAAAATAAAAATTGGGGAAAAATTGGATTTGAGCAATAAAATAACATAAGATTCATGTAAATTATAGTATTGCAGTTCTCGAAAAAAATATAGTCATTTTTCTGATTTATTGTTTCTATTTGACAAATTTGTCTTCTAACTAAAGGACATTTGAAATGGAATGAGAGAAGCTTTCAATAATCGATTTTCTTTTTATAATATTTGAATTAGAACGATATGAGAGCGTTATTTGATTAGCTTATTCGGAGAAAATTTGCATGTTAAGGGAACCTACTCAAATTTAGTCATTAATAGCCCAGTTATTTCAATTCATAAGTTTATTTATAGTTCAAATAAGGGTTAACATTAATTTATGAGTTCCAAGATTTATCCACCTATTTGAATTCTAGAACGTTCTATCAATAAGACATTCATTCCTAGTCACCTTGTCAGTAATAAAAATTCAAATTCGAATAGTTTCGAGATTGAAATTCATCCCATACATTATTCATAATTGTTCAAGACTTTTCAAGAATGACAACTAAACACAAAGATACATTTAGTATTTTAGGAAGACTATTGTTAAGCTTTCAATAACTTTGGTTATTACAAAAACTGAAACTTATTGGACTTTGGTATATCAATGTTGTTGCATAAAAAGCTATAAGCCTAAGCTTGTAAAATAATTTAATAGAATTCCAAAGTAAACTACAATATTAATTTTTTGTTAAAAATCTCGAGCCTAATAATTAATTCAAATTTTGTTCTCTAAAAGCAATTTAGATCAAAAACTGCACAAAGACTGTTTCGATGTGAAAAACGGTGAAGATACCTTACTACTGTTTTGAACTATTTCGTTTCAAATAAATTAATTTTGAATATATCGTAACATTCTTTCCAAAAATCGTGACATCTCATAGAAACATCCATGTCTAGAAATGTTTTGTACATTAATCTAACAACAAAATAATCTATTTTTTCGAGCAACGGGGGGACACAGACAAGCGCATAGACATTTTGAAAAAAATCAGAAACATAGAACAGCGACAATGACATAGAACATCATTACATAACATAAAAAACAAAAATTTATAAAAAAGTATGTAACATCTACCGTGCCACATTTATATTGAAAAAAAAACATTCAGGCTACACGTAACAGGCCTTAAAATCTAGACGAGCTTGCATCTGAAGATACATCCACACTTAGACACTTAGGACCAAGCCACATGAAGCGTTTTTTCAGGCGTGACGAGTAAACAAGGCAGAAATCTTCCCGATTAGCTGATAGGTTGAAGTTCGGGAATCAGCCAACCAATCGGAGAGCTTCCTGCCCTGACGAATCGTCTGAAAACGCCTCATGTGGCCTAGCCTTTAGAGCTCTCTTGTAGATCAATCTAGACAATACTCTAGAGAAACTTACACCCGTTGCACAAAAGTCTGTCAACTTTCAATCCTGATTAAATGCCACGAGAACCAATCAGAGAAACCTTCTTTCCAAAAAAAACCTTCTCTGATTGCTCCTCGTTAGAATTTAATCATGGTTAAAAGTTAACAGACTTTTGTGCAACCGGGCCTTGGAGTTTCATCTCTAGCGTCTGTATTGCTACTTTAGAGTAGATCCTAGATTGCCCTAGAGCGCTCTAAAAGCTTCGTTTACACCAAATTTATTAACTACGTGATAATAACTTTATCCTTATAGATACTATTAGATTGAACATAACTTATCATACACATGATGAACATATGTGTTTGTCAAGTTCCGTTCAATCTAATAGAATCTATAAGGATTGAGTTATAAGTTATTAACATTTTGTTAATAACTTTGGTGTAAACGCAGCTCAAGTGTTTCCATTTGGATGAAGCTTGACACAGAATGAGACATTTAATGGTTTTGCTGAGGGGATAGAAACGTGAAATTTGTACATAAAAATGGATGAATGAGTAGGAAAGAAACATGATGAAACAGAGCATAAATACAACAATGGTTCACAAGAAAGAGAGGGGAAATGACATAGGGTACATTGACAATGATAAGCAGATGATGATTTGTGGAGAACTATTAAAATTTGAAAAAACAGGTAACAATGAAACAACATTTACACAACATGAAAAATATGCACAACAGATCATTTCAACACCGAGATATACATTGTAACATCAACAAGACACCATTGAAAAAACATAAATTATATTAAAACATCAAAAGATTACAATTTAATCAAGGTGATGATGGATGATTATATCAAAATAATATTATCAATATCAACATTGAATATAAAAAATTGTGGTATGATGGATACAAGAAAATACAGAGACAATTTCATTTTATTCAAGTCAAGTTTTTTCAACACTTTTTGTAGAAATATTTTTAAAACAGTTTACGGATACCGTTCTTGAAGAATTTCAAGTCAACTTAATATAAAGTAATTTGCAATTACCGTGAATATTATTTATTTGGAACGTGAAATCAATTCAACAGCTCCCTGAGATTCGGATATTGACGAATTTATTTTATTCCTACCAACATACTGACCGTACTAAATACGCGAATGTGTACCGCAGTTTAGATGAATGAATGAGTGTTTGACTATCAAAACCATATCAGCCTGGTTTAAATAAACTTCAAACTGAGAGATTTTCAATTATGTTTCTTATCTTCAAATTTGAATAGAGAACTACAGTTGGCTGAAGGCCGCTCCCCCCTCTGAGCCAATAGTAGGCTTCGTCTGATACCAATCAGCCAATGGGATTGCGAGTAATTCAACTAGACAAAATGGACGCCCTGGCTGCTTTGATACAAATGGCGGACTTGTTTATCTTGAAAAATATGAAAAAAATATTATCTATGAAAAATACTCAACAGGCTCCTCCTAGAAAATCTTGTCTGAAATGCTATCTCTCATAAAAGATGTTCCTAAAAAATTGATTCTCAGTATTATAGTTGGATAGATAGATAGATAAATGCCTTTTATTTACACTTTACAATTTCAAGAGTATGATCATATAGGTCCTGTGTGATCATATAGGAAAGAATAGTACTCGATGATAATAATAGAAATATAAGTAATAATTCATTTCTGGTACCTATGAAATCGTTCATTTAAAACTGAAATAACAGTTCAACCTATATTTCATTTGAAATTACGAGTTAAATTCACGAGCATTCCTGGTAGAAGTTAATAAACTTTCTTCTAAGTATTGGATAAGGCGAAAAAATCACAATATTCAGAGGAACATGTTATGAATAATTATTAAGTACTATATCAACTTTGTATAAGCGACGATATACAATGCATCATCATTTCCAGTCAATTTATTTTGTCTACCTACGTCTACAATATTTCTACAATTCCAATAATTATTCATGCCTCAGTTCAAAATTATGAAATTTTATTTATAAAACCGGAGGTAGACAAAACATTCGAACTATTCTTTCAAAGAATTTAACAATACTCACTGAATATAGTCTCAACACAATAAATTTGTTGATGTATTATGTCACGTTACATTCAGAGAATTTAGAATGTATACTATACTCTCATTCCATAGTGAGGTTCAAATTATAATGGCAGTGGAGAAAGATGGGATAACAGCGTTGCCGATTCTCTGCCTTCTATAGAGGGTAGCTTATACCGGTATATTTGGTGTGATATTAACATTCTTGTTTTAAATAATCAATTATATTTTATTCGTCGAGGAAATATTTGTCTATGATCCAACAATACATTTTCATCCTAATTGAGATTGGATATTTTGTTAATTGATTAATTATACTCTCACATTGTTGAAAAACGATCTGACAACGTAGTGGAGCTAGAACAGGATGGTGCTACCTTCTATGTCGAATGACAGACAAGGATAGCAATACCAATGTTAATCAAATATTGTCATTAAAACTTGGACATCAATATAGGCTACTTTATGAGGGTAATGAAGCTGAAATTTTCCTAATTTTAGAATTTTAATGTTCCACCTTTTATTGTGAAACGACGTAAATTGGAAAAAGAAAAAGGTGAAATTGAAGAAAAGAAACGTGAAAGGAAATTGTAACAGTCCATCATAAACCCAATTCCCGGGTTGCCTTTCAGCTTTTGACTCTCATTTTTCATTACGATAAAGATAATTTCCGTGATTTGATTATTCAATTCACAACAGAACGCTTTTAAAAGTTGTAAATGTAGCCATGTTTTTGAGAAAGGTGAGGGGGGTGGAATAGTTTCCGGTTGAAGGGCTGCTTTCACCCCTTTTTCACAGTGAAAGTCTCGCGAAATTATATTAGACTGAGTTGGGGAGGCTTGAGAAGGTAGAGGAAGTGAAATGAAACGAGAAGGATGAGTGGAAAAGGTACAGGAGAAGGAGGGAAGTACTTTTAGAGGAGATTGGATGGGTGACAAAGAAGCGACCGGAGAGTGAGTGAGTGAGTGAGTGAGTGAGTGAGAGAGAGAGAGAGAGAGAGAGAGAGAGAGAGAAGAGAGAGAGAGAGAGAGAGGAGTAAGAGAAGAGAAGAAGAAGAAGAAGAAAGAAGAAGAAGAAGAGAAGAAGAAGAAGATGAAGAAGAAGAAGAAGAAGAAGAAGAAGAAGAAGAAGAAGAAGAAGAAGAAGAAGAAGAAGAGAAGAAGAAGAAGAAGAAGAAGAAGAAGAAGAAGAAGAAGATGATGAAGATGATGAAGAAGAAGAAGAAGAAGAAGAAGAAGATGATGAAGAAGATGAAGAAGAAGAAGAAGAAGAGAAGAAGAAGAAGATGAAGAAGCCAAGAAGAAGAAGAGAAGAAGAAGAAGAAAGAGGGGGAGAGTGTAGGAGGAGTAACAGAAAAAGATGGAGAAGGATAAAGAGAGGGAGGAGTAGGATGGTGATGAAGAGGAATATGAGATGTAGGGTGTTAAAGGAGGAGAAAAAAACATTGGAAAGGAGAAGTTTGAGGAGGAGGAAAAGGAGGAGAAAGAGGATGGATGAGGGAATACAAAAGAAGGAGGAATAATACAAGGGAAGGAAGGAGAATGAGATGGAGAAGAAGAGGATGAAGAAGAAACAACAGGAGTAGGGAGAGGTGCAAGAGAAGAAACGAAACCACCCCTTGCCGAGAAAGAAAGTGGGAATAGTATTTTGAGAAAGTGAAAGCATTTGAAAAATTTATGAACGGGGCCAAGAAGAAAAGAACTCGTAGCTCTGGCGTTAGCATTAATGGCTGTTAATGGATGCCAATCTTTCATTCGTTCATTTCAGGGATGTTGCGCTTTTCAAAAAGAAATTCCGCTAATTTTTCTACTTCTTCACTGCTCTGGTGAAAAGACCTCCCGAGGTAAACGAACGTTATTGCTTCTTCAACTAGTAAGTTTTCCAATTTTCCTCTTTTTATTTTTTCACCTCCTCCTTATTCTTCTTCCACCTCCTCCTCCTCTTCTCCTTTTTCTTTAATGGCAGTGGAGAAAGATAGAAGAACAGCGTTGGCGATTCTCTGCCTTGCCACTGCCTTCTATGAAGAACAGCAGATACCGTTGTATTATCTGAAGAAATATCTTTTATTATAGATATGTTAAGGATGATAACTTTTAGTCGAGTTATTGGTAAATTGAATAACTATTTCAAAAATTGATATTTTCCGAAAATTTTTGTTTTACTAGATCAAAAATCTGGTGTGGTACACTCACACAACTTTCCTTGCTCATTGAACTGTAAGCCCCATTCTCAAACGAGAATAATAGGGGAATAACATAATGAAGATTGGTGGCAACATATTTGAAACTACGATCAGACTTCTATATATGTGTATAAATAATTGTTTTCAGAGTACTTTTTCCTTTGTGTAAATTGTGAAATTCGATCATTTTTTTAAAAGTCGTCAAAACAGCTGTTCTACAGATGAAATATCTCGACTATGTGTTCTTTTTATGAACTGCTCTACCAACCTACCTCATGCACGAGAACGAGGTTACAAAGTCCATTTCTCAAGGATGGGGTGGACCCCCCATTAGTTTCCCAGAAAGGAGACTCATGCCAGTTGATAGAGCTGATAAATAACTATACAGGGTATGAATTTGAAAAAAATCGGTCAAGTCATTTTTGAGAAAATCGTGAAAAACATGGTTTTTTAGTAATTATCCGCCATTTTTCTCAAGAATATTACGGAGCTCCTGCAATTTTCCCAGGAATGAGACTCATGTCAGTTGATAGGGCTTATAAATAGCTATCCATGGTAAAAATTTGAAGAAAATCGTTAGAGCCGTTTTCGAGAAAACCGTGAAAAACATGGTTTTTTAGTAATTATCCGCCATTTTTTCCGCCATTTTGAATTCAATTTTATTGAATTTCTTATTGTCGAATCCTCATGGTATAAGGACCTTAAGTTTAAAATTTCAATTCAATCGGTTGATTAGGAATGGAGTTATCGTTTTCACAGACATACACACACACACAGACCAACACCCAAAAATCATGTTTTTGGACTCAGGGGACCTTGAAACGTATGGGAAACTTGAAATTGGGGTACCTTAATTTTTTTTTGAAATCAATACTTTCCTTACCTATGGTAATAGGGCAAGGAAAGTAACAATTCCATGAAGAATCTATCATCTAAATCTCATGGATTTATCTCTAACCGAATTTGAAATAGTCTGTCCCAAAAATTTAAACTTTAGGCGCTCATATCTCAAAAAGTAATAATCAGAAAAAATATGTTTTCCTGAAAAACTTTTTTCATTTTGATAGCTTGATGATAATATACAAATCGAAAAAAAATTACGAGTAGAAAGTTTATTTTTAGCCTTTGCACAGCCTTAAGGTACCCATAATCAAAAGTAATATCAACTGTTCATTCTTGTTCAAAATAATCAATCATTATATTTCATTCCCTAAGAAAATATATATTTTTCGAAGAATTAATAATATATTTTTATAATTGAGATTGGATATTTTGTTAATTATGTTTTCAAATGATTGAAAAACGATCTGGCAACGTAGTGGGACTGGAAATGGATAGCGCATCCGCTTGTCGAATGATAGACAAGGATAGCAAAGCCAATGTTAATCAAATACCAAATACCGGTGTTCGTTAAAATATTGTGTGAAAATCAGTGGCCCACTGCCTACAATACATACAGAACTCGTAACTATGGAGTTCAACCAATTAGTTGAAAAAATATCACAAAAGTTTTTCAAGAATAAATTAGGTTAGAAAAGGTTGAATAGAGCTATAATTTATGCAGTTATGTTCACATCTATCCATTGTTAATCCCCGGTTTCTATCCTTGGTTACAAGTTTTTTCTCTTTGAATGAATTTTCTTAATGAGTTGATGAATAAGCTCATTAGCAAAAAATGAAAAGAGTTGGAAGATAGTCGGCTAAGCCTTTCTTCATGTTGTTGGAAATATTTATTTATTAATTTATTTCATTTACATATGCACAAAATCAAAACAATGAGAGAGAAACAACAGAATTAATCCAAAACTATTTCTCTTCATGTTGTTGGAAATATTTATTAATTTATTTCATTTACACATGCACAGAATTAAAAAAATGATTGGGAGGGAAACAACTGAATTAATCCAAGACTATTTCTCTCCCGAATTTAAATACTGTAGTTGATAAGCAGGTCTGAATAAGGTTAAGGTACCACTTCTTATAATTTAACAAAAATTTACCGTCAAAATATATAAACACTAGAAATTTGGAATAAATATATGATACAATATACTACTTTCGCAATAACCCATGATAAATATTCCTCAATTGAAATGTTTATGAATTTAATTTGTCTGTAATTTATTCACAACTATCAGGTGACCCGTGCTCTGCAAGGGTAAAATTAAAAACTTAAGAAACTGAAAGCTTGACCTTCTGAAATCATGGAAATTTTTGAATCTATATATATATAAAAGCGAAATGGCACTCACTCACTGACTGACTGACTGACTGACTGACTGACTGACTGACTCACTCACTCGCAGAACTAAAAATCTACCGGACCAAAAACGTTCAAATTTTGTAGGAATGCTCAGTTGGCCCTTTAGAGGCGCACTAAGAAATCTTTTGGCGTTATTTTAACTCTAAGGGTGGTTTTTAAAGGTTTGAAGTTCGTCTTTTAGCATATATATTCTTCTTATTCTCTCAATTATAATGGAAAAACGGCCATATCATAAGTTACTATAGAACTATAATCTAGATAGAGTACCTCATCGAAACAGTTGTTAACTGGCAACTAAATTAATAATTTTGTCAGGTTGGCATTAAGTTGAGTTGACTTTGGTAGGTTGGCACCAAGTTGAAGATTTAAATGCATTGCTACTTGAATCAGAACTATTCCTGGGAATATTATATTACTAGCCGTCGCTTCGCTTGCCATATCCGTTTAGCCAGACGTTTAGTCTGGACCCCCGACTGGATCGTCCTAACATATGATAAAAATGCTCAAATTAAAAATGCAGGCGAGAGAAGCGAGCCTGCTGATCCCATTCTTGGACAATCCAGTCGGGGTTCCAGGGGGCGGAGCCCCCTGGCTAGACGGATATGACGAGCGAAGCGAGCCTGACGGCTAGTAGGTCTATAATATCATCGGTAAGTTAAGAATCAATATGCAAAATTTCAAGTTAATCAGTTGAGTAGTTGAGACATGATGATGCGTCATTCGTGAATTTCCTATCCCGTATAAGCCAACTCTCTCCTTTATTATATTATAGATTTATTAATTTATGTATAATTCATTTGTTTGATTTTTTATCTAATGAGTTCAAAAACTTTATTTCTTTCATCGTCGTAGAAATTGGACAAAATTTCTAAAAGTTAATCAGTTGAGTAGTTGAGACGTGATGATGCGTCATTCGTGAATTTCCTATCCCGTACGTGTATAAGCTAATTCTTTCCTTTATTATATTATGGATTTGTTTATTAATCAATTTATAATTCACTAGCCGTCAGGCTTGCTTCGCTCGCCATATCCGTCTAGCCAGGGGGCTCCGCCCCCTGGACCCCCGACTGGATCGTCCAAGAGTGAGATCAGCAGGCTCGCTTCGCTCGCCTGCATTTTTCATTTGAGCATTTTTATCATATGTTAGGACGATCCAGTCGGGGGTCCAGACTAAACGGATATGGCGAGCGAAGTGAGCCTGACGGCTAGTAATATAATATTCCCAGGATTGAAGTAGCAGTGCCCAATCAATTTTTCCGCAATAAATGCATTTAAATCTTCAACTTGGTGCCAACCTAACAAAGTCAACTCAACTTAATGCCAACCTGACAAAATTATTAATTTAGTTGCCAGTTAACAACTGTTTCGAAGAGGTACTCTATCTAGATTATAGTTCTATAGTAACATATGGTATGGAAATTTCAATTATAATTAAGAGATTGGGAGAAGAAGAATATACATGCTAAAAGACGAACTTTAAACCCTTAAAAACAACCCTTAGAGTTAAAATATTACCAAAAGATTTCTTAGTGCGCCTCTAAAGGGCCAACTGAACATACCTACCAAATTTGAACGGTTTTTGGTCCGGTAGATTTTTAGTTATGCGAGTGAGTGAGTGAGTGAGTTAGTGAGTGAGTGAGTCAGTCAGTCAGTGAGTGAGTGCCATTTCGCTTTTATATATATAGATTTATTTGATTTTTTCATCTAATGTGTTCAAAAACTTAATTTCTTTTACCGTCGTAGAAATTGGACAAATTATCCCATAATCCAAAAACCAACATCAGTCTACAGTTTCCATCATGACTAGATTACAATCCCCATAAATTGAGATGCAAATTTATGACGACAGCCATAAACAATGGATGATTAATTACCCCGGTGAACATAATGAACGATTGATGAACCATCATAATCAAAGCTGTTCAAAAAATGGAACGAAAATGAAAAATCTGCTCACAAAAAATTGAACAATTACTCACGGACCATACAATACGCACGATGATATTGATTAGTGTCTTGCCTCTACCACGCTTTATCACAATTTCCTCTTTTCATTCATCTTCTGTATCTAATTCCTCTATTTCTCCTTCCCATTTCAGAATAACTACTTCTTAAGCTCCAGCTTCTTCTTCCTCTTCTTATTTCCTTCTCCTTCTTCTTTTTCTTCTTTTATAGATTCTTTTACTTCTTCGATTACTTCCTCATCTATGTTCCAACCTTCTCTTCTTCTCCTCCTTCTTCTGCTTTTCCCTCTTCTTCTTGTCTTCTTCTTCTTCTTCTTCTTCTTCTTCTTCTTCTTCCTCCTCTTCTATAGCTTCTTTTACTTCTCCGATTACTACCTCATCTATGTTCGAACCTTCTCTTCTTCTCCTTCTTCTTCTTTTACCTCTTCTTCTTCTCCATCTTCTTCTTATCCTTCTTCTTCTTCATCTTCTTCTATCGCTTATTTTGCTTCTTCAATTACAACTTCATCTATGTTCCAAAAACGCAAAAATTATGAATCAATCAGTTACTTCACCTTACCACTCATATCACATTTCCTTTTATCCCTCATCTTCTTTGGTGATTTCTCCCTCTCCTCATACGTTATCACCATTTTATTTATTTCCCAATCACTTGCTAATGGCATCATATAGCCGAAACTTGTTGTGAATGAACAATTTTAAGAAGTGTACTCATATTTCTATTTTTATTTATATTCAACAGTAGCCCTAAAGAAAAAAAAGACAGTTAAGACCATTTATTTTCATTTATTTACTCGATTTTATCCTCATCTATGTCCCAGAAATCGAGAATAATGAATCAATCAGTTACCGTTTCTCTGCACCACTTTTTATCAGATTTACTCTTTTCTCCTCATTTTCTTTACTCTTCTTTACTCTTCTCCAAGAATAATGAATCATCAATCAGTTACCGTTTCTCTCCACCACTTTTTATCAGATTTACTCTTTTCTCCTCATTTTCTTTAATCTTCTTTTCCACCTCATCTTCTTTACTCTTCTCCTCCCCATCTTCTTCAATCTTCTCCTTTCCACCTCGTTCGATATGAACTCTTCTTCCCATTCATTCACTAAATTACCACCTCATCTCTGCCCCGAACAAGCTGGAATGATGCACCAAATGGTGATTATAAAGGGAGCCGGGTATATTCCCATAACTCATTAGCGTCATAAATAGCGCTTTATTTGATGGATGGTCAGAGGAGGAGTGAGAGATAAAGGACGATAGAGAGAGGAGTAGGAGAAATGTTGGGAATGGGGATTGAGAGAGAAGATGTAGGAGGAGGATCAGGTAAATGTGGTTATGAAAGAAAATATGGAAGGAAGAAAAGAGGGAGGGAGAGAGACAGAGAGATTGATTGATTATTTGCCTGAGAGGTAAAAGTTGGTAGAAGAGAAATTCTGGAAAAATGGATACCCCCTCCTAAGATGAAGAGTGATGAAAAGAGAAATAAGATAGATGAATAGAGAAATAGAAAGAAAGAGGCAACTCCTAACGAGTAAAGAAAGAGGAGAGGAGAGAAGAGAAAAGAAAATTTTTCTATGAGGGTGGTTAACGTATGAAATACGGTATAAATTATCAGATCTATAGCCTCTTATCATGGAGGAAAGAATACTGACTTTCTATCTATAATTTGTCTCTGCTACCATGTACATTAGAATGAATACAAAATAAATGGACTTTCGTTATGAAACATGGTTTCAAACAGATATGTGGTCAACTAAAAATAAATTATGTCAATTATTCATAATTGGTATAATATGTTGGGCACTGTATACTGGACGGTATTGTATATAATATGAAAAACACTATATAATTAGCGGAGCTACTCAAGTTATGGTAGCAAAATTTGAATTATGGTTCAGGTATTATGCTTTCAAACAGGTATGCGTGGTCACCTAAAAATAAATTACGGCAATTAATCATGCCAAGAGTTATGAATAACGGCGAGTTATTAAGTTAGATTAGGATCAAGTGTTGAAAAGGGCCATACATAACAATGGTCGCTTTTTATTTGAAAAATATGAAAATGTTACCAATATGTAGAGAAACATATCAGAAAATATCGGGATAGATATTCATCCCATTATCATCATCAACATCATCCTTCATTATCCAAGCACAAGCCTGAGCTCATTCCAGCATCATAAGCAGAAACTATTTTTTTTAGTAAAACAAACTACAATTCTATCTGTTGCTTTGTTCATCAATAACTACAACAAAAAACAAACAAACTCACAATAATACTAACACATTTCGAGCTTAAAAACATATAAAAATGAAACAAAATCCCATCAACGCCCTCGCTTTATTCAATTCAAATTGAAGCATATTCTCATCATAAAACTCTATTTTTCAAAACAAATCCATCAATCAAAGCAAGATGTCCGTCCAATCAGCCAGCTAAGCTTTACAAATATGAGAGAAATATTTTTCGCAAATTTTTCTGTCACAATAAATCAGGCTTTATTTGACAGAGAGCTGTGCTAGGTTTAGAAGGTTTAGAAAAGAGTGTGAGGGTTTAGTGAGACGGAAATTCTCGCTGGAAAATCCTCGCAGATGATAGAAAAGGATGGAAAAGCTGGAAAACCCTCACAGACAATAGAAAAGGATAGAAAAGGTGACAGGATAACACCACAAAACTTTACGTCAATTTTCCGTACGTCAAAAACATCGCATACGTTCTGCATCGAAGGGTTTTGTAATCTCTCTCTCTCTCTAAACCTCTCTCACACACACATGTTTTTCATTTTTAAGCCACCATTACCCTGATTAGCTTGTCCAGAGTAGGAGAAAGGCAGGTTTCAATTAATAATCTACTACGGGAAAGGCCGGAAGAATTTAGTCGAGCAGGAAAAATCGTTTTCCCGGCGGGATGGATGTTCAATTATGATTTTCTAAATGAAAAATGTGAGGAAAATGTGCAGAAATGCCTTAACAAGTCGATATCCTTCTTCATCCTCAAGTATTCTCACTCGAATTTCAATTTTACCTTCACATTTTTTCTGAAATTTTACAAAAATTCGATATTGTTCTCCATCTTTATCCTACTAATGTATTCTCTCCGATCTACCAATATTTCACCAATCTATCTTGACATTTTTCAGAATTTCTACCTCGTTTTTTATTGTCCGAACATTCTATGATACATTGTTTTGAACAGCCTCTCCTCTCCAAGAATTTGAGATATGAGATATTTTTGTGTTATGAGGAAAATAATGGGGCCTCCCTGAAGCTCTTACATATTGTACTTTTTCAATAAATCAATAAATATTTTACATTTCTCTTTTCTTCTTAAAGGACGTCAAAATGCATTCACGCACATAAGTGCTTGGCAAGCTAAACCCACTTTGTATCAAGAATTCATCGAACGCTTCTTTTATAAATAACTACCAGGTAACCCGTGCTCCGCAACGGTCTAATTAAAAACTTGACTAACTGAGAACTTGACTATTGAAATCTTGAAGGATCTATAATAGGCCTATAACCAGCCTAGGTAAATTAAGAATCAATACGCAATACATATTACATATTGTCTTTTTCTTTATTTATTTCGAACTTCGAATGTCATAAAAATTCCTAGTAATCTTACCTAATTATGTTCTTAATATTGTTTTTGTGATTGGGCACCCGCCGAAAAACCTACAGGTTTGGCAGGACCCTAAATTGTTTTTTTGAAATTGTGAATAAAATTTGATTTAATTTGAAAAAAAAAAAATATATTTCAAGTTAATCAGTTGAGTAGTTGAGACGTGATGTTGCGTCATTCGTGTATTTCCCATCCCGTACGTATATAAGACAGTTCTTTCCTTTATTATATTATAGTTTAACCCTGAATCACTTGATAATATTGTAAATAAAAGATAATAAATAACAAGGAAGCTTGTTCTACGTATTTATCTAACGCTTCTTTCCTAAATAATAAACACTAATTCTCTTTTCCTACAGTTACCTTGAAAAGTGGCCATTCCTGCACTGATTACAGAACGCAAATAATCACTTTTCCGCTCTAGTGCGGGAATAGTTATTTGTGCAACTAGTGCGCAAAAGTGACAGTTTGCTGCATCGAAAGAAACGTTTACGCCCGAGCCGTAGGCGAGGGCGGAATGGTTTCTTGAGTGCAGCAAACGAACTTTGCGCACGTATTTCACATTAAATTTTTCCTACAGTTACCATTGAATATGAAAAGTGGGTAATTATGGGTAAAATTGCCTGAATAATGTAGTAGTGTTTGAATGGCGGGGGGCAGCTGTGTGGTGTGTGCTGTGGTGGCACTGTGCTGTCGTTGTCCTCCATTATAATATCTACTTAATAATTAGCGCGTTGTGCTTCGTTGCACCTCTGCTCACTATAGCAGCCACAGCAGTCACTGTTACCAACTTAATTTTGATTTTGCTGCACTGGTGCTCCATATAACCTACTAACTATTTTGCGTTGTCATGCTGCAAATCTGGAGTACGCAAAGTACTCACTTTGCGCACTAGTGCGGAAAAGTGATTCTTTGCAGCCTGCAATCAGTGCACAAATGGTCACTTTTCAGGGTATCTGTAGGAAAAAAATTTTTCTGCACTCCAAATTTGCAAAATGGCAACACAAAATAGTTGGTGGGTTATATGGAGGATTAGTGCACGAAAACAAAAATGAAGTTGGTAACAATGACTGTGGTTAGATTTAGATAAGAATCATTTCAATGGCTACCCTACATTTATGATAAAATCCCAATCTAGAAATCCAAAACAAGAATAATGTTCATCTAAATCATAATTAAATAATCATCGTTTACGAATTCTCATCATTTTTAATAATAAATAATAGTTCTTTTCTATTGATAATTATTATTTCAACTGCAAGCAATGAGAAAAGTAGCAAATATGCATTATAAAATTCGAATTTTGAGGTTAAATGATTACCGTTCGATATCCATATGAATAAAAAACATAAGAATACTACAATAAATATTCTCTGTAGTCTATGTTATTTTTATAAATATTTTTCAGTTTACTTTGAGCATTTTTCTCGGTAATTTGAGCAAAAGTCTAAATTTCTGAATCCTGTTTCTGTAGTTTTTAGCTGGATTCTTCCCGCTAGGTCGCGCGCTTGTCGGTTCAGCCATCTTGCAGCTCGGTTCAGCCGATCAGCTGTTGGCGTGTATTTTGAATGCGAATTCTTTGTTCTATTTGTTTTTTTCTGATTCTTGAATGAATAAAAATGAGAACTTTGGCTGAGAATTTTCAACTTCAATTGGATTATTAATTTTTAAATAAATTAAGGTTGTTATTAATAACAGCATCACACACACAAACATTTGATGGATTTCAGCCATCATTTTACCCATAATCAACCACTTCTCATTTTCAATGGTAACTGTAGGAAAAGTTTAATGTGAAATACGTGAGCAAAGTTCCTCTGCTGCACTCAAGAAGCCATTCCGCGTAAACGTTTCTTTCGGTGCAGCAAACTGTCACTTTGCGCACTAGTTGCACAAATAACTATTATAATATTGTTACTAAAACAAGATAACTAACAAGGTGAAGACTATTCTCTTATTAATGGGTAGATTTAATGAATCTTCTCTGACAAACTCCAAGCGAGTCTATATTCCCAGGTGCATAACTTCAAAACCGTTGGGGAAATCTGGCATCAACAAAATGCTTCAAAACTGAAAACTCAAAGTCTTGTAGCGGCTTGAGGATTGAAAACCCTTGTTACAAAGGAGAATACGATGCGATACCTATAATTTATTCATTACAAATTCCATTAAAATTTGGCGTTCAGTTGCTGAGTTTAACTAATTCACTTTGATGATACGGTCTAACCGTATACATGAATAAAATATAGACTTCACATACACGAGATGAAGAAGTGAGAGATGATAGAGAGAAGAAAAGAGAGAGAGAGAGAAAAAGGAAGAGAGGGGAAGGGGTAATGAGTAAAAGCGCAGTGGTTTGTTGAGAGCAAAGTTTTCAGAGAGGAATGTGAGAATCAGAATTCAGAAAGTACACTAACTGGAGAGAGTATGGGCAAATATCATTAAAAGAGGAACCACATTGTATCTTTTCTTCTTCTTCTTCTTCTTCTTCTTCTTCCTCCTCCTCCTCCTTCTTCTTCTTCTTCCTCCTCCTCCTCCTCCTCCTCTTACTCCTTCTTCTTTTTCTTCTTCTTCTTCCTCCTCCTCCTCCACCTCATTCTCCACCTTCTTCTTCTTCTCCTCCTTCTTCATCTTCTTCTTCTTTTTCTTCTTCTTCTTCTATCTCTTTCGACTATCGACATCTTCCTCTTCAACTCTTTCCGTTCACCATCTCTATTTATTTATATTATTTATATTCATATTATTATATTTATATTTATATTATTTATTTATATTTATATTATTTATTTATAAATATTTTTTTTATTTTCGCACGTCTTCTTCGTCCTTTTCCTTGTTTCATTTCTTATTGTCCTTCCACATCTTTTCTCTTCACCTCATTCTCTTTACCCGTCTCCTTATTCTTTCCATTATTCTTTTTCTGTTCTCACCATTCTCCTCTTCTCTCTTCTTCCTCTTCCCTCTTTTTCTCCATCACTCTCTTCCATCACAAAATTCTTAATTTCCTTCTTTCTTTGTCTCTCTCAGTCGTAGCTAAAATTCGACTACAGTAAGACAAGTTAACAAGAATGGACAGTTAATATTACACCAGATATACCGGTATCAGCTATTCTCTACAGAAGGCAGTGGCAAATCAGATAATCGGCAACACTCCTATCTTTCTCCACTGCCATTATAACGTAAACCTCACTGTAGTTACTTAGCGTTTCTACTGGCGCGTAATTCGGTTTCCAGTTGGGAAACCTGTTCACACAACAGTGTGGTGCCCGTGATCGGGCAGTTGCAAGGCAGAGAATCGGCAACTCTGTTCTCCTGTCTTTCTACACTTCCATCATAACGTGAACATCACTATACTTTACTATACGTTACTATACTTTATTATACGTTACTTTGTGTTACAGTGGCGCGTAATTCGGTTTCCAGTTGGGAAAACTTTTCACACAACAGTGTGGTTCCCGTAGACGGGCAGTGGCAAGGCAGAGAATCGGCAACTCTGTTCTCCTATCTTTCTCCTCTTCCATTATAACGTGAACCTCACTATAGTTACTTTGTGTTACAGTGGTGTGTAATTCGGTTTCCAGTTGGGAAAACTTTTCACAGTAAAGTGTATGGTTCCCGTAGAGAGTTTCCTATCAACAAAAAGCCATACTAAAACAGACGGGAGTTTCCTATCAACAAAAGGCCATATAGAAATTCTACAACAGACATGTGGTCAATGCTAAAATACTTCAACAAAGCTGCGGTCATCAACCAGAAAGTTTCACTGTTCTGAGCTTGATTGAGTAGGATTTACGTTTGGTCCTTTCAATTATTAACTCATGTCTAGAAAGTTCGAGTTCCCTCATGTCTAGAAAGTTTCGAACATTGATGGCATTCATTACACAATTTGTACCGTACTTCTATCTGTTTCAGAGCGAGGTATTGATAGATTGATTTACAGAGTAATTAACAAGTTTAGTTGCTGTCTATAGTCCATTTCATTTCATTTATTCATAGAAAATAGATACAATAAAGGCAAAAACAACAGGCATTCGCCCAAAACTGCTTTAAACCTTAATTTGGATTACACAGTCAATATATACATAAAAAAGGGGATGTGCTTGCAATTTATATTGTAGTTCTGATTTTTCAATATATTATTTGGGTACATAAGAGAAGTCCAGAACCAATTTCTTCATGCAAAATCTCCTTGTGCTAGATAAAGGATGGCCCTAAAACCTCGTATTTTCGGTTATTTTCCAGTTTTCAGCTATTTCTGCCAAATCTCGTAATCAAACAGAAAAATTTGCTCTCGCCTTTTTTTTAGAGTATAAAATTCTGAATGAAATGAGATCATCTGAACTCTCGATCTCCAATGAGTACTGAGTTATGATTTTTCAAAAATGAGTGAAATTTGAAGAAAAAATCAAATTTGATGAATTTTAGTTTTTGATCAACAATATCTTCCAAATTGTTACCATTTAGATGTATAATTCAAAATCGATCTGGGCCAATTTTTGAGCTCTACAATCTGAGATCAGGTAGAGCGCTCTATCTCATATAGATTTCCAGGTACACCTGACAACAATGCTCCTTGTATTGTGAAAAACACCTAATTTTAAGCTTCAACCATCATCACCAACTACATTGTCCTCACATTGTTATTTCGCAGAATGACATAAGTTCATGAGATTATGTTCTATGAGAATCACCCGTTAGATGCACTTCATTACAGTATTTCCTAGTGGAGAGGCGCGCTTAAGGACACCTCAAGGATCAAAATTTCAAATTTATAGTGACTGGACTATTTTTAGGCTCTGATGGTGGTTCAATATACTCATGAAACTGTATTTTGAAAAATGACTCGACCTAGTTGCACAAAAGCCTGTAAAATTTGAATCATAATATTAAGTTCCATGAGAACCAATCAGAGAAAATTTGTTCTCATGACATTCAATCGGGATTGAAAATTAACAAACTTTTGTGCAACAGGATCTTAGACTTCAGTGTGAGCATTGTATTTTGTTCGATTTGTGAGAATGTGTATTCAGAATATTGACGTCATATAATATTGTACTTAAATTAAAATCATGATTAAATTCCATGACAGACAAACAGAGAAAGTTTTACTGAGAAGAAGGCTTCTCTGATTGGTTCTCGTGACATTTATTCTGGATTAAAAGTTAACAAACTTTTGTGCAACAGGATCTTAGATTTCAGTGTGAGCATTGTATTTTGTCATAGGCACACCTCTAATACAAGGCCCCGGCCAACGATATTGCAACGTCACAGCGTAGGCCTAGAATCTAATACATGATTGGTGAAGAAGATCAGCTGGTATTTTTAAAAATCTTTTTCACCAATCATGTATTAGATTCTAGGCCTACACTGCGACGTTGCAATATCGTAGGCCACGGCCTTGTATTAGAGGTGGCTATGATTTTGTTTGATTCGAGAGAATGTGTATCCAAAATATTGACGTCATACCATGTTGTATTTTCTAAAAATTGTATAATTTAATCTATTTCAACTACCTGTCTATATTCTAGAAAATATAGTAATAATCCTAGGGTGACTATTCTCTAATCGGAACGTCTCTTTCAAACTCTACTATTGCGCCGAAAAATTTAGACCTATCACAAGCGAGCAAGCCGCCATTTCGTTGCATCAGTACACTTCTATCTGCTTTCTCATTGGTCGACACAAAATTGGAGAGTACTGCAACGAAATGGCTGCTGACTTCTAATTGGTGGAAGTTGTTCAACATCTTAGGCTGGTCACACACCGATTAGTCAAGACAAGACTAGTCACGTTTAGTCACAATACTTCATATTGCTGCTTATGGCGCAACTCACACTGATTAGTCATTCAAAATTTCTAGTTCATTTATTTCTGGACTGAAATGGACTCAAATCAATTCAAGAAGATAGCATAACCTATAATTTTTATTCATTCATAACTCTACCTTCATTGTATTATAAATCACCCCATCATCATCACATAGGCTTAAAATACTTCTAGGAAGTCGCCTTTGTATATAATAAATAAAATAATAAAGATTAGACATGACAAGACATGATCAGACACAATACTTCACATAGTTGCTTACACAAGCAACACACACCGATTAGTCACTGCAATTAGACATGTCTTCATAAGCAAATATGTGAAGTATTGTGACTAAACGTGTCTTGTCTTGTCTTGACATGATCAGGCACAATACTTCACAATAGTTGCTTATGAAGACATGTCTAATTGCAATGACCAATCAGTGTGTGTTGCGTGATAAGCAACAATGTGAAGTATTGTGACTAAACGTGTCTGATCATGTCTTGTCTTGTCTTGACTAACAGGTGTGTGTCTAGCTTTAAGGAGTCATGTCTAATTGCAATGACTAATCAGTGTGAGTTGCGTCATAAGCAGCAATGTGAAGTATTGTGACTAAACGTGACTAGTCTTGTCTTGACTAATCGGTGTGTGACCAGCCTTAGCTATGAGCTGCTTTAATAATTTTGTTTTATTAAATATGAATCCCATATGACCTATCTGCTTGTGCGTGGGTTGATGCGTTGGTCATTAACCTCGTAAATTACTTTTACTCTACTTCATAATTAAATTTCTTCATAAATAAAAAATTGATTTACTGTTCGAATATTGATGACCGATAACATATTGATTCCACAATGATTATGATATGAAAATTACACAGTAAAAGATTGTTAAAATGAGAGACAGATAGAGACAGAAGTACTCACAATAGAGACGGTATGCTGATCTGTGCCGCCATTGCTGGGTGGTTGGGGCGGCTGCTGTTGGGGTGGCTGCGGTGGCGGCTGGGGGGCAGTGGGAGGTGTGAAGGGAGGCGGTGGCACCTCCTTGGAGGCGGCAGACAAGGCAACCGCCGCCAGCTGTTGTTGGTGATGTGCGTGGGCCGCTACAGCCGCCTACAACATTCAGAAACAAACAGAGAATGGTTAGAAATTTGGAGAAAAAACAATTTGTAGATAGAATAGATATTCGTACAACTTGTGTGCATAGAGAAACGATAGCATAGATATCCCATGGTATAGGGCGTTTATGTCGCAAGTTTTACTGTTATCCCAAGCCGATAGTTCACAAAGTTCTTTCCTATGCAGCTGTGTGACGCTGGTAGTCTCTCAAATTATGCCGTTCTTACACTATCACCCCAACAAAACAGTAAAAATTGACAATAATCGACAGCAATCGGCTTGAGATAACAGTAAAAGTTGCGACATAAATTCCCTATACCATGGGATATCTACTTACGCTATTGTTTCTCTATGATAATAGGTAATATTGCCGTAATAAGCTGAGTACGATCATAGAGAAAAGATAGTATGAAAAGATATCCCACGGTCGTTTATGATCCAAATTTAAGCCGATTTCTTGTTAACTCAAGCCGATTACTGTTGACTACTGTCTATTATTACAGTGTTGTTGGGGTTAGAGTGTAAGAACAGCACAGTATGAGAGACTAACAGCGTCACATAGCTTCAAGAAAAAAAAATAGTGGAGCTATCGGCTTCAGTTAACAGTTAACAGTGAAATTATGCTATCTTTTTCTCAGAGTTAGTTTATCCATAATTAACTTGAGAATAGCAAATTTCTCTTCTTCATATTATTATTCTTTCTCAAAATCCATTTCTCAGGGATATATTATTTTGCTACCTTTTTTGTATGATATAACCAACTTTAGAATAGCAAATTCTTCTACATAAGATATCATTTTTCTTATTCTTTTTCAAAAGCCATTTCTCACTCTAGATGGAGTCGTCATAACTAACTGACTAGTGCCGTGATCTTTTCATATTTCTTATACTGAAGTTATGTAGTTCTGTAGTTCTGTGTAGTTATGTGAGCTCATCATTCAACTAATATTGCTATATCTTGCCACATCTTACAGCTCGACTAAGTGATTATGAACTAGTTTGCAGAATAGTGTCTTTCGCCTACAATTCTCAATATGTTGTTCATGGATTTACCACACAAACCATACATATTTATTTACATAACATATTTTAACCATAAAGTATTTATTTACCATACAACAAACTTCAGTATGGAGAAAACCGGTGCAAGATAGACAACAAACTTCCTGAATAAATTACGCTTAGGGGCCTGCAAATTGAGTTGATTCCTGCCAACCCTGGGAGGATTCATCAACCGCTTGTCACCACTAATATCAAAAAAGTTTCAGAGTTCTACAGATATGTATATGAATTTCTTATTGAAAGTATTTTCAGCTCTTTATAATATTTTTAGTATGAAGTAGTCAGTATACACATACATACAGTAGACACTACTATATATTTCTAGCTGGAGAATAATCTGGAGAGGAAATTAGTTATCTAAAACGAAGTTATCGAACACACAAGTTAGTGTACATCACAATACAAAATCAACTAGGATAAAGCAGACTAAATCAACTCATAATGAAAGAAACAGCTCAATCTCAACACCATTGAATAAACTATTCATGCTTTACAACTTAACTGAACTTGAAACATAGCAACATTCACAATACAACACTCAACTGAACAAGAATAACGGAATAAAAAACAAGACAACATAATGCTGAACAATACATGAGGAAAATATGCAATACACCAAACTTCAATGCACAAAACAAGCAAAATATAATTGAATTCAAAAACCAATAAAGTTCAGGACAATATAACAGAAGTCAAATTCACAACATGAAAGATAAAATATAAAACTTGACTAAAATCAATCGATACATTTCAACACATTCAAAATACAACAAAACGTAACACAAAATGAAACTGAAAGAAACATGCGATAGAATATTATAGTTTAGTAGGTAGTCCACAACGAATAGTAAATAGCAAGGTACCTAGAATACATACTAGGTACATTGGTATATACCATACGATCATTATCTACTGTAGATTTAATTTTATGTTATATGGTTTTCAGATCAGTTTGTCAGTGCCTGGAAAACGAAATATATTTACAACAAAATATAGAATGAATTAATCGCGTTGTGATCTGTATTGGTATTTCAACATTTTTCTTGTTGGATAGCTAGTTTGTAGTATTAAATTGTGAGCATTGTATTTTGTTCGATTTGTAAAAAATTGGTATTATATTTCGCCATATATTGTATTTCGTAGATACAAATATTGATAAAAATATAACTGTATGATACAATCTACATAAGGCTATTCATATTCTAGAATTGCAGCAGTTATTCTTAGATAACTATCCTCTATCCGAAACGTCCCTCTCCAATTTTACTACTACGGTACGTCAAAGGATTTCCACCAATCACAAGCGAGCAAGCTGTCATTTTATTTCTTTCCAGTTTATTATACGTGGGACAATATAGAAAAAAAACTAATGCAATCATTGTTACATAATCTAGAGATCTAGAACATATTGAAATAGCAGAATACACATTTTGATTAGAACATAGCAAAAAAAAAAAAATGAATAACCATTGTTGAATAGAATTTGAAGAAAATAAATGAGATAGCAGAATATAAGGGTAGAGCAAAGAGTAAAAATAAAACATAGAATAACTGTTGTTACGATGTTAAGTAATCTGAGCAATTCTCACAAAAGCAGAATATAAGTGTTGATAAGAGAATAGCAAGAAATCACTACAGAAAATACAAGGATTGACCAAAAAATAGCAAGAAATCAGTACAGAAAACACAAGAATGGATCAAAAGTAGCAAGTAAAATAGAATAACCATTGTTACATCATAATCTAAGAAGAAAATTGTAATAGCAGAATACAAGAGTAGATGAAAAGTTAGTGAGAGATAGCACAATAACTGTTATTATGTAATCTGAACAATTACTACAAAAGCAGAATACAAGTAAGTGTTGATAAAGAAATCAGTACAGAAGATAAAAAAGCAAGAAGAAGGAACACATTAAGTTGATCGAAGAATAGGAAGAAATCAGTACAGAAAATTCAAGAATTGATAATAAAAATAGCAAGTAATCAGTAGTACAGAAAATAGAAGTGTTGATCAAAATATTGCAAGAAACTAAAGCAAACAAATACAAGGGTCCATCAAAAAATAGCGAGAAATGAATACAAGTGTCGATCGAAAAGTAGTACCTGATGCACGGCTGCGGCATGATGCGCATGCGCAGCAGCAGCGGCTTGGTCGGCCTTGAGGTCCCCGTTGGCGGCAGAGGTCGGCTGGCCGTTGGCCGCCACTGTGCCGTTGGCGGTTGCGGCAGACTGGGCGCCATTGGCTGCCACCGCCTGCTGCTGGAACTGGGCGGCCGCCTGGAACTGCGCCTGCGCCTGGGCAGCGGCTGCCGCAGCCGGCTGTACCATGTGCTGTCGGAGAAAACGGGCGCAGTTAGTTGGGCGGTTGGGCGCAAAGATTGAGTTAGGTTGGGTAGGATGAGGTTCAATATTGGATTAGGATTGGTTAGGTTGGGTAGAGTTCAACGTCTGGTTAGGTTAGGTAGGGTAAGGTTCATACTATACTAAGGTTGATACTATACTTCTATAAAACACACAATAAAAAACTATGAAGCGCCCTTTAATTTCTTTTAAAACTACAGTTTCAACATTTTAAAAGCTATTGTGTTGAAAATATATAAAGGGTACTTGATAGTTTTTTATTGTGAGTTTCAATAATCAGTAGTTGCAACCTGAAAACTCTGACACCAGACCTGACCCAGCCAGGTCACACGATATTATTATTAATAACCAGTAGCCCTGAAAAGACAAATGAATTAACTTCTATAGTGAGGTCCACGTTATAATGACAGTATTTGATCAACTTTGGTTTTGCTATCCTTGTCTATCATTCAACAAAGCCGGTGGTACTATCCTTTTCTAGGTCCACAACGATGCCAGTTATGTTTTTAACAGTGTTGAAATATAATTAATTAATAAAGAGAATCGGCATCGCTATTCTTCTATCTTTATTCACTGCCATTATAAGGTGGACATCACTATATATTACACTATACTAAAAAATGTGTAAGTTATAGTACAGAAACTACTTAATACCAGTTAACTCTTGTATCTGCACATTAAATTAATATTTAATGACCTGTTAATGATGTCGCTACAGTATTAGTGATTAGGGTTAGGATACACCTCTCCCTGATCCTCCAACCCTAGCGGTTCAAATCCCCCAAAATCAATTCCACAGCAGGATCCAGAATGTACACCTCATCATCTAATCTGCAGCCTAACCATTAATTAGTCCTAATTACCATGCAACCTGCATTCAGTTGCAACTGATCAATACAGTAGTACAAAGCACAGGACACCGTAACAATGTGTGGAGGTTTGGGAATTGTTACATAGTTTAATTGTATTCGAAATCATGAGCATATAGTTGAGAAATGATTAATAATAATAATAATAATAATATAATAATAATAATAATAATAATAATAATAATAATAATATAATGATAATAATGATAATAATAATAATAATAATGATAATAATGATAATAATAATAATTTCTCTGGATGTTGGACAAAACATCCAGAGGAGTTTATTCATAAACTATTATTAATAGAGATTATCAGTACTAATTGGAATGTAGCAAATATGAATAAAGTTGAAACTGATAAACAGTATAAATCACATGAGAAATTAACAATGTGTGGAGATATCTCTGTCATTGCTGCTATGTATATTATACTATGTTATAGAGCGAGTGAGATATTATTTTAAATGTCAGTATTTTTGTCACTTTATAGGGAAAACTGACAGTTTCAATTGAATCACGGTATAAAAAAAGGTTCTTTAATACATCTAAATAGGTACGTTAATGAAAAAGTATGAGAGTTAAAGTGGTTGATTTGAATATTGAATTGGAAATATTGATTCATTTGGATATTTCGAGTACTAAATATTCAAAGTAATCATACCTTCAAGTAATTCTTTAGAATAAACTGTGCATGAGTCGAGTAGACAAAGTAATTTGAGGTATGAAAGATGAAGTTACAGTACTTCATGAGATTACATTGATGGAAAAAAACAGAAAACAATTATTATTTAACTAAAATTATTTATTCATTTTCATGCAAAACTGTTGTTAATTAGTGAATAAAATTTGATTTGATAAACGTAAAAAAAACCTTCTACAGAAAATAAAAGACCGAGCGAAGTGAGGTCTAAGATTCAAGTCGACGGTTTGGCATTTCTCAAATCTTTAAATGTTTGAATGTTTAAATGTTTATATGTTGCGCATTTACGGCTAAAAGCGGTAATTTTGATTTTCATGAAATTTGACAGGTATGTTCCTTTTTTAATTGCGCGTCGACATAATTATATAAAAGGTTTTTCAAAATTTTGCATTTCAAGGATAATATAAAAGGAAAAAGGAGCCTCCTTCATACGCCAATATTAGAGTAAAAATCAGACTATAGAATTATTCATCATAAATCAGCTGACAAGTGATTACACAGATGTGTGGAGAAGCCAGTCTATTGCTGTATTTCCATATAAGGTCTATAGTTTCAATCAGGTACTTGTGGATGAGAATACTGCGTGAGGTCTACTGTTCACAGAGCTACTAGTTGAATTTCAAGGACCTATTGAACGAGACACTATCAGAGCAGATTTTACTATTAGGATGATTCCAAACAGACAAATCTAAAACAAAGGGTGTTAGTGCAACGCTTTCATTAATGTTCGATTAATCAATAAATAATTGATTGAATTTGGGTAGTAATTAGAACAAAAGTAATAACTGTAAATCGCCAACACAATTACACAATATTAGTTCGGCGTCCAATAGCAATTGAATTCGTTTATTTTTTCATGTGAATTACATCTGGACCATTCAGATTAAATGAGGCTTACTTGGAAACTGTTTTAAAGGGTAGGATTAGAGGAAATATTGATCCAGTGAGTATAGAATGTAATTTTATTGTGGATATAGAATGTAATTTATACTCACTGTATACATATCATCATATAATAGATAGAATGACCATCTGGTTTTATATCTTATTCTACTGTAACGTTCTCACATTAACTTCTGCAGCAAGTTTTATGTTTCTCATGTAGCTTTGAGAACGAAAAATAGACTAGTTGAATATTTCATGAAAAATAGTTGAATATTGTATGAAAACAAGTTTAATATTTTATGAAAACTAGTTGTAGATTGTATGAAAACTAATTGATATAGTCAAACCACTCATTTAATCAATTTGAGATTGTTTGAGATACCATTTTGTATAAACTGAAACTAGTACCTCAAAATGTTTCAATAGATTAGTGGTTTTGACAAAATAAAGTTGTTTCATCCAATAACGACATCATCTTCACAACAATCAGTTAAATACTATCTGTATGAGGTTACTGAAGATATCAAGATACTAAAAAAAATAATTTGATAATATTACTCATCAAGTAATTGATTAATTGAAACATTCCAATGACAACAGAGGAGATAAATCTTGGGAGTACAGGAATAAGTAAGGTTAATGACAGAATTCCAATCATTTATGATTCGAATCAGAATGAATAACAAGGAGTAGTGTGAGTGAGAGAGAGAGAGAGAGAGAGAAAAAAAAGAAAGAGCGAAAAAGTAGAGAGAGTGAGAAAAAGTGAGATGGAGTGATAGATGCATAGGAAAAAGGAGAGAGTTAGAGAGTGTGAACGTATCAGAGTAAGCTACTGAATATGAGAGCATTCAATGGTATTACTTGAACTAGCATAACAAAGATAGCATTCAGTATACCGAACATACAAATGCAGATGAACAAAGAAACATGAATATTTCCAAAAGTAGCTCGAAAACATTCAAGAATCAGAGTCTTGGATGACAACATTCTGAACAAACAAAAGTTGCAAAATGAAACAGACTAGGAGCAAAGGGTCAAGACAACACGAATCTTATAAAAATTCAAAAAGGGGAAAAATTCAAAACATTCCTGAGGAAAAACCCTTCATCTTGTACATTTAATCACCCAAACTTTCATAATTTTTCAACTAGCAAAGTACTACAGAAATAATCCCAGTCATCATGAACCACTAAATCCACTGAATAGCAATGCAAAAAAAGAAAATTAAGGAGAAAATTGTTAAGAAGAAGAAGTAGCTGAATAAGAGGATTATTTTTTGAAACATTGTGGAGTTGGATCTGCAAAATGGCGTCTACTTTAGGCGTCGACCATTCAGAATCGAGACTGGGCGTGTAGGCCTACTGCATGCATCGTTCTCGCTTGTGATTGGTCAAAGCTGTTTAACACAGTAGTCGGTAGGTGGCAGCACTTACAATGTGACCACCAACACAAAACAAAACTAACTTTCGCTAGAAGAAGGAAAATATGAAGAAGACGAAATCAAAAGAGGGAAAAGGATAATAAAAGGAGGAGAAGATGAAGAGGGAGAAAGAGGAAAAGAAGAAGATGGGGAAGAAGGAAATGAGAAAAAGGAGAAGAAAACAAAAGAGAGAAGAGGATAAGAGGATTAGAAAAGAAGAAGGAGATGAAGAGGGAGAAAGAGAAAAAGAAGAAGATGAGGACGAAGAAGAAAAAGAAGAAGATGATGATGATGAAAGTGGTGCTATAATGGTAGCACAGGTCGTGTGGGTAAAGTTCTTCACTAAAAACGATGATGCTCTAAGATGGAATAGCAGTTTCAACCCCTATTCAACGACAAATCCAACCCTAACGACAAATCTAGAACCACCCTCTGCTATGTTCACTCTCTACTCTTGAGCTGAAGAGTTAAGAGAAAAGCACCAACTGCAAGTAATGGCGGAAGAGACAGCGAGAGAGTGAGTGTGTGAGAGAGAGAAAGAGAGTGGGTGTGAGTGAGATAATCTGGGAATTATAGATGAAGAGAGGGTGAGAGAGTGAATGTGTGAAAAAGAGGAAAGAGAGTGAGAGTGAGTGAGTGTGTGTGTGTGTGAGAGAGAGGGATTGATTGATTGATTATATGCCTTTATTAGGGCGGAATTAGGACTCCTGGTCCTCTCTGCCACACAACCCTTGCAACAACTGCAAGTAATGGCGGAAGAGACAGCGAGAGAGTGAGAGAGAGAGAGTTAGAGAGATGTGAGAGATAGAGATCGAGTGTGAGAGAGAGTGAGAGTGAGAGAATAGGAGAAATACATCATGGAAGTTTGTTTTAGTGGAGCATTACTACAGTGAGATTTAGTTCCAACTGTCAGCAGAGATCAAATGAGAAGCTTCGATGTCTCTTATAAGAGATGCTGACAGCTTCAATTGATTTTCACTACTTCTATAACCCTGCTACACAGTACAGTATCATCCAAAAGCTCTATAGTGAGGTCCACGTTATAATGGCAGTGGATGAAGATAGAAGAATAGCGATGCCGATTCTCTACATTGATTAATTATATTTCTATACCGTCAAAAACATAATTGGTATCGTTGTGGACCTAGAAAAGGATAGTACCACCCGCTTTGTCGGAAGATAGACAAGGAAAGCAAAACCAGAGTTGATCAAATACTGTCATTATAACGTGGACCTCACTATAGAAACCACTTTAGTAGTGCTTACCTTCTTCTTCCCTGGACCTTTCCTTCTATCTTTTCTAATTTTTCTTCTTCTTCTTCTCTTCTTCTTCTTCTTCTTCTCTTCTTCTTCTTCTCTTCTTCTTCTTCTTCTTCTCTTCTTCTTCTTCTCTTCTTCTTCTTCTTCTTCTTCTTCTTCTTCTCTTTTTTCTAATTCAACAGTTTCTTAGAAGATAAATGATACATAACAAGTTCAAGTGTTGCGTATGAACTACTGTGTATCAGACTTGTGATTGGTGGAAGCAACTCCCACTTGCCTCTGAATGGGAGGAGCCAGCTGACATTGTGAGAGTGACATTGAACCAAGCCACTGAATGGGAGGAGCCAGCTGACATTGTGAGAGTGACATTGAACCAATCACAAGCCAGCAACATGAGGCGGCTGTCAGCCAATCAAAGCACACCTTAACACATTTACTAGTTCAAAATAATACTGAAAGCAATTCTTTATAGAATGAGAATACATGAAGAATTACGGGAAAGAAGAAAAAGAAGAAGAAGAAGATGATGAAGATGATAGTGGTGGTGGTGATGATGATGATGATGATGATGATGATGATGAAAGTGGTGCTATAATGGTAGCACAGGTCGTGTGGGTGAAAGTTCTTCACTAGAAACGATGATGCTCTAAGATGGAATAGCAGTTTCAACCCCTATTCAACGACAAATCCAACCCTAACGACAAATCTAGAACCACCCTCTGCTATGTTCACTCTCTACTCTTGAGCTGAAGAGTTAAGAGAAAAGCACCAACTGCAAGTAATGGCGGAAGAGACAGCGAGAGAGTGAGAGAGAGAGAGTTAGAGAGATGTGAGAGATAGAGATCGAGTGTGAGAGAGAGTGAGAGAGAGAGAGTTAGAGAGATGTGAGAGATAGAGATCGAGTGTGAGAGAGAGTGAGAGAGAGAGAGTTAGAGAGATGTGAGAGATAGAGATCGAGTGTGAGAGAGAGTGAGAGAGAGAGAGTTAGAGAGATGTGAGAGATAGAGATCGAGTGTGAGAGAGAGTGAGAGAGAGAGAGTTAGAGAGATGTGAGAGATAGAGATCGAGTGTGAGAGAGAGTGAGAGAGAGAGAGTTAGAGAGATGTGAGAGATAGAGATCGAGTGTGAGAGAGAGTGAGAGAGAGAGAGTTAGAGAGATGTGAGAGATAGAGATCGAGTGTGAGAGAGAGTGAGAGTGAGAGAATAGGAGAAATACACCATGGAAGTTTGTTTTAGTGGAGCATTACTACAGTGAGATTTACTTCCAACTGTCAGCAGAGATCAAATGGGAAGCTTCGATGTCTCTTATAAGAAATGCTGACAGATTTAACTGATTTTCACTACTTCTATAACCCTGCTACTACAGTACAGTATCATCCAAAAGCTCTAGAAACCACTTTAGTAGTGCTTACCTTCTTCTTCCCTGGACCTTTCCTTCTATCTTTTCTAATTTTTCTTCTTCTTCTTCTTTCTTCTTCTTCTTCTTCTTCTTCTTCTTCTCTTCTTCTTCTTCTTCTCTTCTTCTTCTTCTTTTTCTTTACTTTCTCTTCTTATTCTTCTTCTTCTTCTTCTTCTTCTTCTTCTTCTTCTTCTTCTTCTTCTTCTTCTTTCTTCTTCTTCTTCTTCTTGGCTTTCAATTTCAATTCATTCGTCTGTAAAGTATTCGCTCGCGCTGTCAATCTTTGAAGGCGACAAGACACAACGTTTAGCCGAAATCTATTACATCGAACCTCACTGCTCCAAATCGAATGCAGAGAAGAGAGAGCACTGAAAGAACCGGTTAAATTTTAAAGTGTTTAACTTTACAAGAACCAACCAGAGAGGGCGTTTTTTGGAAAAGACGGCTTCTCTGATTGGTTCTCATGGTAACAATCACGATTAAAATTTAACAGGCTTTTATGCAGCCGGTACTAAATCTTTTAATTTAGATTATTCTTCCTGACCCAATTATTATTATTATTATATTATTATTATTATTATTCTCTTTTTTCTAATTCAACAGTTTCTTAGAAGATAAATGATACATAACAAGTTCAAGTGTTGCGTATCAACTACTGTGTATCAGACTTGTGATTGGTGGAGGCAACTCCCACTTGTCTCTGAATGGGAGGGGCCAGCTGACATTGTGGGAGTGACATTCCTCAAATCAGAAGCCAGCAACATGAGGCGGCTGTCAGCCAATCAAAGCACACCTTAACACATTTACTAGTTCAAAATAATACTGAAAGCAATTCTTTATAGAATGAGAATACATGAAGAATTACGGGAAAGAAGAAGAAGAAGAAGAAGAAGAAGAAGAAGAAGATGATGATGATGACGATGATGGTAATGAAGTGGAAGAGGTAGAGGAAGAAGAAGATGAAGAAGGAGAAGAAGAAGATGATGAAGATGATAGTGGTGGTGGTGATGATGATGATGAAGTGGAAGAGGGAGAAGAAGAAGAAGAAGAAGAAGAAGAAGAAGTAGAAGAAGGAAGAGAAGAAAGTGAAGATAGAGGACCCCATTTTGGAGACAGTATTTCAAAAGCTATAGAGGCGCAAAAGGAAAGGAAATTGTCTTTGAGAAATAAGCTAGGCTTGAGTGGCCCAGGCAACCCATATCACTTGAATACTACGCCTCTGTCAAAGGCATCACTCTCATTCTCACACTCACTCTCTCTCTCACCCTATCCTCCACCCTCTCCCTCATCAAACATTTATTCCTTATTATTTTCTTCTACTGCTTGTTCTTCTTCTCCTTCTCAATTCTTCTTCTTCTTCTTCTTCTTCTTTTTCTTTACTTTCTCTTCTTATTCTTCTTCTTCTTCTTCTTCTTCTTCTTCTTCTTTCTTCTTCTTCTTCTTCTTCTTCTTCTTCTTCTTCTTGGCTTTCAATTTCAATTCATTCGTCTGTAAAGTATTCGCTCGCGCTGTCAATCTTTGAAGGCGACAAGACACAACGTTTAGCCGAAATCTATTACATCGAACCTCACTGCTCCAAAACGAAATGCAGAGGAAGAGAGAGCACTGAAAGAAGAGGAGAAGGAGAAGGAGCAGAAAAATAAGAAGAAAAAAAAATAGAAAAAATGAAGAATAAGGAAAAGGAATTAGAAGAGAAAATTAAGAGAAGAAAAGAAGAAAGAAGAAGAAAAAAGATGAAGAAGAAGAGTAAAAGGAATAGAAAAGATGGAAATAAGAACAAGGAGAAGGAGGTAATGAAGAAAAGAAGAAGACGAAGAGGGGAAAGATTTAGAAGAAGAGAAAGGGAAAGAAGAGGGGATAAGTAAGGAACAGTACAGGAGAAAGAGAAATTAGTTGAGAAAGCAGTTGAAATTAGAATAAGGAAAGTTTACGATAGAAAGGGTGTTTATAAAGATGGAGAGACAAAATATAAGTGAGAGACAAAATAACGAAAGATTATGAATGGGATAAAAAATTATTTGATAGGGATGATTTGGATGACAAGAGATGTTTCTTTTCAGGCTCGAAATTTTGCAAAATTACTCAAAAATTTCTAATTTGTAGAGTTTTGAGTGAAATATTTTTGTTTTTAATCAGTTTTTAAATATCAAAATTCAAAATTTTCAGTTTTGTCATTAGTTTTGAAGTGGAAATTGGACTTTTTGAAGTGAAATTGAAATCTTAACCTTATTCTTTTTGAAACTTTTATTTGTTAAAATTTGGGAGAAGACAGTTTTGGGCTATGCCTGTTGTCTTCTCTCAATCATATTATATTTATTATAATTATGGTTTGTAATTACCAATGAAATAAATAAATAATATAGGATTAGATAGGACAGATAATATTGGATGGTATACGACGGGTAGAATTGGATCCATTAAAACGAAGAGATAATTAAGGAGAAAAGTAGAGGAAGTCTGAGAATAAGTGGATACTGAAAAGGAGAAAAGAAGAGAAGGGGGAAGTAGAGAAAAAATATGAGAATATATCAGAATGAAAGAGAAGCAGAAGAGCTGATTGAGAAGCGGATGATAAGGGAGAATAATAAATGAGAGATGGAAATATAACGTGTAAATAGAAGAATAGGAGAAGAAGATCATAACAAAGCAAAGATGAGAGGTGGATACGAAAGAGGAGGAGAAGGATTTCTGGATTTGCAGGGGAATATGAATGAGGAAGAAAGGGCGATAGAGGAAGAGGAGGAAGTGGTGAAAGAGGAGAATGGGGAGGAGGAACATAATAAATAGAACAATCAAGAATAGAAGATGAGGGGGAGGAGAAGTGGGAGGATTGAAGAGTAGGGGGAGGAGAAGTGGAAGGAGGAAGAAGGAAGAGAAGTGGAAGGAGGAAGAAGGAGGAGATGTGGAAGGAGGAAGAAGGAGGAAGAAGGAGGAGAAGTGGAAGGAGGAAGGAGGAAAAGGAGGAGTAGAACGAGTAGGTGGGTAGAAAAGAAGTAGAAAAAGGAAAAAAAAAGAAACAAGAAAATGAAAGAGATCAGTTTCTCATCTTCAGTGAGTGTACCCAGAGACGAAATGTAGGATAAAGTGATATCGCTGTGGCAAAGCGAGGAATGATTAAATGTCTGCCATTGGTCGGATGACAAGGAGAACCAGTAAAAGGATTATCTCCCCTCTTCTTAGATCTGTGGTCGATGAAAAGCAATAGCTTGAATAATGCATCCTCTTCTCAAAAGATTTTCACAGTGTCTTATAAAACGAATCTAATCTCAGATAGGGTTGTTTCTAGCTTTCAACGTTTGATTGATGTAGATGGAAAAGAGGGAGAGATGAGTGAAAAGAGAGAAGAGATAAAAGGAGAGAGAGAATGGTAGAAAAGTGGTGCCAATCCACTTCCAGATCAATGAAATAAAAATTTAGAAACTGCGATCAAAACTTGTCCAAGTAGTCGGCAACAGCGCTGCCGATTCTCTGCCTTGCCACATTCACTATCTTCTCTAGAATATAATATCTGATGAGATATTAACTGTTCATTCTTGTTGAAAATGATCAATAGGTGCTTCATTCGTCAGGAGAATATATATTTTAATAATTATTAAAATAGAATTGATATTTAAATATAATTGACCGAACGAAGTGAGGTCTAAGATTCAAGTCGACGGTTTAGCATTTCTCTTAATGTTTAAATGTTTATATATTTATATGTTGCGCATTTACGGCGGAACGCTGTAATAGATATTCATGAAATTTGATAGGTATGTTCCTTTTTAAATTGCGCGTCGACGTAGGCTCTATATACAAGGTTTTTGGAAAGTCTGAGAATAAGTGGATACTGAAAAGGAGAAAAGAAGAGAAGGGGGAAGTAGAGAAAAAATATGAGAATATATCAGAATGAAAGAGAAGCAGAAGAGCTGATTGAGAAGCGGATGATAAGGGAGAATAATAAATGAGAGATGGAAATATAACGTGTAAATAGAAGAATAGGAGAAGAAGATCATAACAAAGCAAAGATAAGAGGTGGATACGAAAGAGGAGGAGAAGGATTTCAGGATTTGCAGAGCAATATGAATGAGGGAGAAAGGGAGATAGAGGAAGAGGAGGAAGTGGTAAAAGAGGAGAATGGGGAGGAGGAAAATAATAAATAGAACAATTAAGGATTGAATAGTAGGGGGAGGAGAAGTGGAAGGATTAAAGAGGAGGGGGAGGAGAAGTGGAAGGAGGAAGAAGGAGGAGGAGTGGAAGAAGGAAGGAGGAAAAGGAGGAGGAGAAGTGGAAGGAGGAAGGAGGAGAAAGAAGGAGGAGAAGTGGAAAGAGGAAGAAGGAGAAAAAGGAAGTAGAAATAGGAAAAAGAGAAACAAGAAAATAAAAGAGATCAGTTTCTCATCTTCAGTGAGTGTACCCAGAGACGAAATGTAGGATAAAGTGATATCGCTGTGGCAAAGCGAGGAATGATTAAATGTCTGCCATTGGTCGAATGACAAGGAGAACCAGTAAAAGGATTATCTCCCCTCTTCTTAGATCTGTGGTCGATGAAAAGCAATAGCTTGAATAATGCATCCTCTTCTCACAAGATTTTCACAGTGTCTTATAAAACGAATCTAATCTCAGATAGGGTTGTTTCTAGCTTTCAACGTTGATTGATGTAGATGGAAAAGAGGGAGAGATGAGTGAAAAGAGAGAAGAGATGAAAGGAGAGAGAGAATGGTAGAAAAGTGGTGCCAATCAACTTCCAGATCAATGAAATAAAAATTTAGAAACCGGGATCAAAACTTGTCCGAGTAGTCGGCAACAGCGCTGCCGATTCTCTGCCTTGCCAAATTCACTACCTTCTCTAGAATATAATATCTGATGAGATATTAACTGCTCATTCTTGTTGAAAATGATCAATCGTCACATCATTCGTTAGGAAAAGCGAAATGGCACTCACTCACTGATTTGACTGACTGACTCACTCACTGACTCACTCACTCACTCACTCGCAGAACTAAAAATCTACCAGACCAAAAACGTTCAAATTTGGTAGGTATGTTCAGTTGGCCCTTTAGAGGCGCAGTAAGAAATCTTTTGGCAATATTTCAACTCTAAGGGTGGTTTTTAAGGGTTTAAAGTTCGTCTTTTAGCATGTATGTTCTTCTTATTCCAATATCTTAAAATTATAATTGAAATGTCCATACCATATGTTAATATAGAACTATAATCTAGAGAGAGTACCTCTTCGAAACAGTTGTTCTGGTAACTAAAATTGAAAATTTTGTCAGGTTGGCATTAAGTTGAGTTGACTTTGTTAGGTTGGCACCACGTTGAAGATTGAAATGCATTTATCGCGGAAAAATTTATTGGGCACTGCTACTTCAATCAGAGCTATTCCTGGGAATATTATATCACTAGCCGTCAGGCGAGCGAAGCGAGCCTGCTGATCTCATTCTTGGACGATCCAGTCGGGGGTCTAGGGGGCGGAGCCCCCTGGCTAGACGGATATGGCGAGCGAAGCGAGCCTGACGGCTAGTTATTAAAATATAATTAATATTTGTATATAATTATTAAATAATACATTTTCATAATAATTGAGATTGAACATTTTCTCAATCAACTATATTTCTACATTGTTGAAGAGCGATCTGGCAACGTTGTGGAGCTAGAAAAGGATATCTCTATCTGCTTTGTTGAATGATAGACAATGTAAGCAACACCAATGTTAATCAAATACTGCCATTATAACGTGGACCTCACTATAATGGAAAAAATCAGCTTCGCTATCAATAATCGATAATTATTTATTTAGTTAATTGCTACGTAATAATAATCATAGAGACAGCTGATTACCTGATTGAAGTTTGTGACAATACTTCATCACTAAATATTTCTATTCTATCAACCGTATAGAAAACAAAAACTCATCCCAAAAATGTATAGAAAGGTATATAGAAAAATATATCTCAACCGTATAGAAAACAAAAAACTCTCATCCCCTGAAATTATTCTTTTCTCCAATTTTCAGACAAGTGTAGATCCAAATAGATCCCAACAAAGAGAACTCTCTCTGTGAAATTCTTTTCTCTAATTTTCAGACAAGAGTAGATCCAAAGAAATACAAACTGAGAGAGGTAAATAAATAACAGCACCTTGCCTAGGCTACTTACAACCTCTCTAAATACCCAACCTTGGTGACCCCCTATAGAGCTGCAAATGCAAGTGCATATATACTATGGTATATATACATATGTATATGGTATATATATATATATACCACTAGTCACGCATTCTGCCTTCGAATGCCGTTCAACAAAGAATAAACTCAGTGAAGAAAACAGTGCTCACTAACACAAGTGTTCACCAACACTGTAACTGAACACACACACGCACGCTCACACTCTCACTTATGGTCAGGTGGTTGGTCAGGTGTCTATAGTGAGATCAACTTTAAACTGTCAGTATTCCCTATAAATAACATCCATGCTTCCCATTTAATCAATACTGACAGTAGGAACAGTGTATCTTACTTACTATATATCATCATAAATATTATAGCATACTTATGTTATCTTTCCTCTATATATATGATATTATGCAACAATATCGGGGACCATAAAAGCAGAAAAAAATTATCATGAAAGAATAAAATATTTTAAAAATTGTATAAATTTTTATCGTCTACTAATATTAAGAATATAATAATTATCATACAAGCATATATTTCATGAGTTATCAAATTTTCTGGTTGTGGTATTGAATTCAGTTGACTCAATGACAGACACCTCTATATGCTTTCTCATCTGAGCTTAGACCTTCTAACCTATTACAATGTAAGTTTCAAAATAGAGATGCTTCCCATGTTATTTAAATGGAGTCACTTTTACTCCCTAGGGAGTTTTTCCTGTTTTTTACTACCGAGAGCGAAAAAGTGACACTTTAGTATTAGGTTTCAGGGAGTAAAGTAAGTACTTTAGACAGTAGGTGGAGGAAATAGTTATTTGTGCAACTAGTGCGCAAAGTGTCAGTTTGCTGCACCGAAAGAAACGTTTAAGGCGAGGGCGGAATGGTTTCTTGAGTGCAGCAGAGGAACTTGCGCACGTATTTCACATTAAGTTTTTCCTACAGTTACCATTGAATATGAAAAGTGGGTAATTATGGGTAAAATTGCCTGAAATCCATCAAATGTTTTTCTGTGTAATTTTATTATTGATAAAAACCTTAATCCTAAAATCCTAAAGTCCTCGTTGTCCTTGGTTATAATATATAATGAATAATAATTAGCGCGTTGTGCTTGGTTGCACCTCTGCTCACTATAGCAGCCACAGCAGTCACTGTTACCAACTTCATTTTGATTTTGCTGCACTGTTGCTCCATATAACCTACTAAGTATTTTGCGTTGCCATGTTGCAAATCTGGAGTGCAGAAAAATTTTTCCCGCACTAGAGCGGAAAAGTGATTCTTTGCGTTCTGTAATCAGTGCAGCAATGGCCACTTTTCAACGTAACTGTAGGAAAAGATAATTATTATTCATCCTTGGAAAAACTGCTGATAATAATTATTTCGTCGTCTGTTGATGATGGAAGTAGTGAGCGAGTTCATGTGTGTGGGACTGTGTCAAAATTATGACTCAGCTGTTGAACTTTTGTAATCATTCAATCAGGTACTTGGTGCCAGTTGCAAAAAAAAAAACGGGTTATTTTCAATCCTGATTAATTCCAGTAGATCCATCTTTTTGAAATGGTCTTCTCTGATTTGGTTCACGTGAAGTTAATCAGGATTAAAATTTAACCGGCTTTTGTGCAACTGGGCCTTTGAGAGGGAAATTTTTGCATTCCTCTGGGTATGATTCTCAATTTACTGTGATTAGATAGAATCTGATAATGGATTTCTGTATGAATGTTATTATAACTTCTTCTTTCGTAATAAATTTGCTATGCTTTTTTACTCCAGAGCGGAGCTCGGTCCCCGATATTATATTATCATGGAGAAAACATAAGCATACTATGAATAAATATATAGCATACTTATGTTATCTTTCCTCTATGTCTATGATATTATGCAACATGTGATGCATAATAGAATGTGAGGTCATCGCAACTATATTATTTTATCTATTTTATTGTTTAGTTCTTGAGCTTTATCCATGAAAATTTTGAAGTCACGACATACAGACACAGCTAAGGCCCATATGCAGATACTCGGTTTAAACGGAGAAAAGTCAGCTGTTCGTTTAAACCACGTATGAAACATATTATGATAAATACAACTATATCTACAAGTAAACGTGGTTTAGCGTTAAACGGTGTGTTAGCATATGACCCTAAGGGCCGTTTGCACAGTAAGAGTTTCAACTACATTTCATTTTAAACTGGATTAAATCTGTATCAAGTTGCATTTGTTATAATGTGATTCATTTTGAGTTCAAGCCACCAGCTAAATAACTAGTAGTTCTGTGAGCAGGAGACCTCACGCAGTATTCTCATCCACAAGCACCTGATTGAAACTATAGACCTTATGGAAATACAACAATAGACTGGCTTCTCCACACATCACTTGTCAGCTGATTTATGATGAATAATTCTATAGTCTGATTTTTACTCTAATAATGGCGTATGAAGGAGGCTCCTTTTTCCTTTTATATTATCTTGAAATGCAAAATTTCCAAAAACCTTGTATATACGTCGACGCGCAATTAAAAAAGGAACATACCTGTCAAATTTCATGAAAATCTATTACCGCGATTCGCCGTAAATGCGCAACATATAAACATTTAAACATTGAGAGAAATGCCAAACCGTCGACTTGAATCTTAGACCTCACTTCGCTCGGTCAATAATAATAAAAGCTACCACACCATCCACCAGCTGATTAAATCGAGTTTAAGCTTTGACTGTGCAAACAGCCCTAAGATGTGCAAACACTATAGTGTGATGCATTTAATACAGTCAGTTTGGAATAAATCGTCTTTAAAGTGAATCGTTTGAAATAAATCCAGGTAAAGATTTTCTTCAAATATTTTCCGTCTATACCCTTTTTCGAGCATTCATTCATTTATTTATACATTGATAGATACAATATCATTCTCAACTATGAGACTACAATCTCAATCTACAATCTCTGTTGAGACAACTATGACTGGACTATACAATCTCGAACCAAAAAAAGTGTTTCACGGTGAAATCTAATTTAGCTCTCTGCGATAATTATAATTTATGAAAACTAACCAAAAATAGATGGAAAATAAGCACGGTCCAGTAATTAGTCCACCTACTAACCATGTGAAAGACTTTCCAAATTCAAATCAAAACCAGTGCACCAGGAAAAACCTCTATTTACTTTCCATCAGCTCATTTGACTGCTTCAAAAATTCGACAACATACATAAATTGGCATGCGTGTTATCAGAAATTGAAAGAAAACAAAACCAGCCACATTCTACAGTGTGATTCACTTCAATCTGTCAGCATCCGCCATGAAAATGAAACAATTGCCTCCATTCAACCAATGCTGACAGTTTGACGCGCGTCCCACAATAGAGAGGTCCTCAATCATTCTGTGTTTGGTTTACCAGGATTTTTTAATTAGTTTTTATGAGTTGGGTAGGTTTTCCACGTCCGGGATTATTTATTCCTGAGGAAGTATTCTTTTTAAAAATCATTATTGATCGGAATTATTCCCGATAGAAGATCATATCAAGAATAGTTATTTGTATATCTAGAGTGAAAAGTACGACTTTTTCGCTCGTGATGTACACAACATTTTTCCTCCATCTACATTTTTTTATAGAAACTGCAAATAAAATCATTCTAATAACTTACGTATTGGTGACAATGATTCCTAACAACATAACCTAAAAACCGGTCGTCTGATTGGCAATTCCGATTGCGCTATCTATCGGCAAAAGTTGTAGCAATCATATCAGATGGGCAGCTACCAAAAATGGCTGACTCCAGATCACGCGGTTCAGATTTGAATCGCAGATCAAAAATATTTGTTGGCTGGTATTTTGAATAGAATAAAATATTTTAAAAATTGTCTAAATTTTTATCGTCTACTAATATTGAGAACATAATAATTATCATACAAACAAATATTTCATGAGTTAATCAAATTTCTGTTTGTGGTATTGAATTCAGTTGACTCAATGACAGACACCTCTATTATGCTTTCTCATCTGAGCTTAGACCTTCTAACCTATTACAATGTAAGTTTCAAAATAGAGATGCTCCCCATGTTATTTAAATGGAGTCATTTTTACTCCCTAGGGAGTTTTTCTGTTTTTTACTACCGAGAGCGAAAAAGTGACACTTTAGTATTAGGTTTCAGGAGTAAAGTAAGTACTTTAGACAGTAGGTGGAGGAAAACTTTATTTATTTACAATGCAAATGACACTAATGTAATAACATTGAAAGATAAAATAATATGGTAGTGCTTGTGCTATTTCTCTTCCAAATTTATAGATGACAAAGTCCAAGATAAGGTTAGAATTTCACGTGTTCAATTTTTATAAAATTTTGGTCCAAAATATACATTAAAACTATAAATTTTGAATTGAGATGGCTTAAATTGATAAATTAATTAAAATATTCCACTCAATTACCACTTTTAACGAATAATATTGAGTTATTTATGAAAATTTGGAACTATTCAAGAAACACAAACTCGTAAACACTAAAGCTCAGCTGACACCCGACTTATGTTGATATACAAGTCTATAATGCACATAAGTTTTGGATTATGTTTTGTTCTGGTTAATCAAATTATATGAAACGTACTATACATATATATTTTATGATCACATACGTAATCATTCATCAAGTTGTTCTAGAAGGGTGACCTACACTATACTACATATACTACAGTATTATATTTACACTGTTATTTGTTCTTCATCTTCTTATTATACTTTTCAGCCAATTTACTTTACCTACATCTAATTCTTCTTCTTCTTCTTCTTCTACTACTTCTTCTTCTCCCTCTTCTCTTTTTCTTTTCCTCCACCTTCTTCTTCTTTTATAGCTTCTTTTACTTCTTCGATTACTACGTCATCTATGTTCCAACCTTCTCATCTTCTTCTCCTCCACCTTCATCATCATCATCATCTTCTTCATCTTCATCTTCTCCTTCTTCTTCTTCTTTTTCTCCTTCTCCTTCTTCTTCTATAGCTTATTTTATTATTTCTTTGATTACTACCTCATCTATGTTCCAAACTTCTTTTACTTCTTCTTCTTCTTCTCTTTTTTCTACTTCTTCTTCTTCTCCTCCTCCTCCTGAATTCTTCTTCTTTATTTATTATTATTTTCCTATTTATTATTCTACTTCTTCTACACTTTTTTATTACTCTCCTCTATGATATCATTATCATCATCTTCACCTCCACCTCATCCATGAATGCTCACTGTTCTCTCTCTGTACTCTACTCCCTTCTTCCATTCATTATCAACCTTCGAAAATCCGTCTCTATTGTTTCTTCTCCTTCTTCCTCACTACCCACTGCATTCTCATCCTCTATTCTCCTTACTTCTCTTCTCAATTTCACCTTCTTCCACTTCTTATCATCCTCACTCACTCTATCATTCTCTCTCACACTCTCTCCCTCTATGTCTCTCAGTTACTCCCTATCTCTCACACTACACAATCTTCAAGTCGTATTTTTTGCTTCTACTCCGTTTCACCACTACTCACCCACCCTTGTACACTCTACAATGACCATTAATTTTATTTTCTTGTGAGTTGTGCTGGGGTCTTTTATCACCGTCTGGTCTCTGCTCGTATTGTAGACCTACACACAGCACCTGGGTCTCTTTTTGCACACATGCTATCTTCACAATATCATTTCTTCTTCTTCTACTCCTTCTTCTTCTTCTTTTCTTCTTCTTCTTCTACTTTATCTTCCACTCAAAAAAGTGTTCGTCGATTCTCCTTCATTGTCTTCTCTCTTACTTCTACTTCGTCTTCTTCTTCTTCTCCTACTTCTTATTCTTCTTCTTCTTCTTCTTCTTCTTCTTCTTCTTCTTCTTCTTCTTCTTCTAACTCTCATTTTTCTAATTTGACATTTTCTATATTTTCTTAGTGTTTCAATGATACAGAGCAGGCTCATGACTGTTGCGTACAGTCAACACCCAACATACTATGAGAAATCGTTGAAAATGTGCCTTTTTCCTACAGTTACCTTGAAAGTGACCATTCCTGCACTGATTACAGAACGCAGAGAACCACTTTTCCGCCCTAGTGCGCAAAGTATTACTTTGCGTACTCTTAATACTTTGCGTATTATCTTGCAGCCATCCCAATCAGCTGTTGACATTGTTGGCGTGTATTTTGAATGCGAATTTGTTCTATCTATATTTTTCCTGATTTTCAAATAAATAAAAATGAGAACTCATTTAATTATACATTTCGAATATTATTAATTATTCATTATTCAAAATAATAATTCATAAATTGATTGGTTGAGAAATTAAGATTTAGGTACTCAAAATTATTCAAACTTTTAAATAAAATTGATTTTTAATTTGAATAAATGTTCGATTATTAATTCTCAATTGGATTATCAAGTTTAAAATGAATTAAAGTTATTATTAATAACAAAATTATACAGACAAATATTTGATGGATTTCAGCCATCATTTTACCCATAATCAACCACTTCTCATATTCAATGGTAACTGTAGGAAAAATTTAATGTGAAATACATGTGCAAAGTTCCTCTGCTGCACTCAAGAAACCATTCCGCTCTCGCCTACGGCTCAAGAAACCATTCCGCTCTCGCCTACGGCTCAAGAAACCATTCCGCCCTCGCCTAAGGCTCAAGAAACCATTCCGCCCTCGTCTAAGGCTCAAGAAACCATTTCGCCCTCGCCTAAGGCTCAAGAAACCATTCCGCCCTCGCCTACGGCTCAAGAAACCATTCCGCCCTCGCCTAAGGCTCAAGAAACCATTCCGCCCTCGCCTAAGGCTCAAGAAACCATTCCGCCCTCGCCTAAGGCTCAAGAAACCATTCCGCCCTCGCCTAAGGCTCAAGAAACCATTCCGCCCTCGCCTAAGGCTCAAGAAACCATTCCGCCCTCGCCTAAGGCTCAAGAAACCATTCCGCCCTCGCCTACGGCTCGTGCGTGAACGTTTCTTTCGGTGCAGCAAACTGTCACTTTGCGCACTAGTGGCACGAATAACTATTTCACTCTACTATCGGACGTAACCTTGATTTTGAGATTAGGCCACCTTCGTCCCATTCAGTAAAACATGAAAAATCATCCGAAAAGTAATGAATGTTCGCTTTCAAACTAACCCCACCCAATATACAATGAAAAATCGTTGGGAAATGTTCAGTTCCACTATCCATTACATGCCCTATTCACTCCACTATCGGACGTAACCCACATTTTGAGGTTAGGTCCACTCTGTGCCATTCAATGAATGGATTCAGCTAGAGTGGTGTGAACTTCCTGCTTTATGAATGGTGATGCCAGGGTCATTCATTTTGTAACACTCCTTTTACTACTGAACGTCCGTCGAAATCACAATAAGTGCTATATAGCAGGAATCACAGTGCATTACCTTTTTTCCCTCTTCTCCCATCTTCTTCTTCCTTTTTCTTGTTCTACTACTTCTTCCTGCTATCCTTCTCCTAACTTCTTCTTCTCTTTGCTATTATTATTCTACACCTTCTTTTTCTTCTACTCCCAACTATTCTTCTACTCCTGATTATTCTTCTTCTTTTTCTCCTTCTCCTTCTTCTACTCCTCTTTTTAGATAATTCTACATTTTCTTAATGGATGAATGATACAGAACAAATTCAATAGTATTGCGTATCAAACAATGTGTATCAGACTTGATATTGGTGGAAGCATCTCCCAATTGTCTCTGGATGGGAGGAGCCAGCTGACATTGCACCAATCACAAGCCAGCCAAAATCACAGCCAATCACAAGCCAAGAAGCAACACATAATTTAGACAAGATTCATTCATCCTACTTTCCCATACGACGGTCTCATTCCATCTCTTCCAATCTCACTATAAATAATATTCATTTCAAAAATTTCATTCAAATTCCAATTCAAGATTATAAAACAAGTTTCATTCCTTCAACTTTCACATACTTCCAAAACTTCATTCAAATATTCAAATTCAGACAAGACTATTATGTTCGCAGATTGAACACTACACTCTCTATAGTTAACTAGTAGTTCTGTGAACAGTGGACCTCGCGCTCAGTGAGTTACATTGACCTGTTGTTATGTTTTCTCAAAAATTAATAAATAATTTATCAATATAAAATGTCTAGAAAAAATCCTAAATAAACATAGAGCTTTCTGTCCTATATCGTACCGTGACGTGCCGTCCCGGAATGTGAGTGTGAGCGCTGTTATCAGGTCTGGCTGCAACTGTCTACAATGTTGATGGAAAGATACAATTTTGAAGATGTTCGATGTTTTTGAACGGGTAGTATATAGTCAACTGTCTACTAACGTTAATGGAAAGATACATTTTCAAGATGTTAGATGTTTTTGAACGGGTAGTATTATAGTCCACTAGACAGCTGATTTATGATGAATAATTCTATAGTCAGATTTTTACGGTAATATTGGCGTATGAAGGAGGCACCTTTTTCCTTTTATATTATCCTTGAAATGAAAAATTTCCAAAAACCTTGTATATACGTCGATGCGCAATTTAAAAAGGAACATACCTGTCAAATTTCATGAAAATCTATTACCGCGTTTCGCCGTAAATGCGCAACATAAGAATAACATATAAACATTTAAACATTAAGAGAAATGCCAAACCGTCGACTTGAATCTTAGACCTCACTTCGCTCGGTCAACTATTTGGTGAGGTCTACTCTAATTCATCAAAAAATAAAATATCCAAGAAAAAAGGGAGCATGGATTTTTTATTTCTTGGTACGCTGTATAGTATAATACAGAATTGTTAAACTTAAGTACAACTACTAGTGCACGAATATCATTCAATTCTAAGCTCTAAAGAAAGCAAGAATTCAGAGAAAAATCTCCAAAAATAGAGACAGACCAAGCAGTGTTGTGTAAGATGCAAAATTAAACAAAAAAAGTTGAGGCTCGCGCTTGATAGCGTTGGTTCGAGTCGATTAAGAAAATATAAGTCCATGACGACAGCCACAGCTTTAGAACGCTTCACGCTACGCCATGCTTCGCTTGGAAACGGAATGCTAAATAAGAAACAGGCGGTGAAGAAGAAGGGTGATGGAGAAGAAGGGAGAAGAAGATGATGCAGAAGAAGAAGAAGATGCAGAAGAAGAAGAAGAAGAAGAAGAAGAAGAAGAAGAGAAGAAGAAGAAGAAGAAGAAGAAGAAGAAGAGAAGAAGAAGAAGAGAAGAAGAAGAGAAGAAGAAGAAGAAGAAGAAGAAGAAGAAGAAGTATAAGAAGAAGATGCAGAGAAGAAGATGCAGAAGAGAAGAAGAAGAAGAAGAAGAAGAAGAAGAAGAAGAAGAAGAAGAAGAAGAAGAAGGACAAGTGAAGAATGTAGAAGAAGGAGCAGATGATGAAGAAGTAGGATGTAGGAAAAGATAAAGAGGAAGCAGAAGAAGAAAAATATTTGACGGAAATAAGAAAGAGGAGAGAAAAGACGAAGGGGAAGAACGACAAGTGGAGAATGAAGAAGAAGGAGCAGAAGATGAAGAAGTAGGATGTAGGAAAAGATGAAGAAGCAGAAGAAGAAGAAGGAAAATATTTGACAAAAGTAAGAACGAGAAGAAAAAGAAGAAGGGAAAGAGCGACAAGTGGAGAATGAAGAAGAAGGAGCAGATGATGAAGAAGTAGAAGAAGAAGAAAATGAAGATTGTTATTATCAATGGAGTTTCACAGTTTGTGGTTAATGTTCAAATATTTACGAGGAAATGGGCCAGCAGTGCAGCTGATCTTGCAAGGCTACTCATATTCTTTCTAACCGAGAAAACATTTTCACAATTTTCGCCTGTTTTTCTTAATTTTCATTATTCTTTGTCTTATCCTCTTTTCTCAATTCTCTAGCGGTTCTTCTTTCTCTCACACTAACATTACGAAGTGAGAGCAAAAAATCAATACTTATACAGGGTGTTTACGAATTCCCTACCAATTAATATTCTAGGGCATTGTTCCTGGGTAAAAAACATATCTAAATATCATAATTAAATTGTCCGGAAGTCTTCAGTTACACAGCGGCCATTTTGCTTTTTTCACTTATTTTTTTTCTAAATAATGGTTGAACATACGAAATTGAAACTTTGCACGATAATTTATAACAACTGAACAAAGCTAGAAGAAAATTATGATAACTTTTCGAATTCATAAAACAAAATGACGGCAATTTAAAATTTTGTTCCTTAAATAACTCAGAATCCGTTGGTTTTACAAAAAATTACAAGAATAACTTGTTCTAGTGAATTTAATGACCTATCGATTGGTACCTGATTTTTTACGATTGGACCAATATTAACTGAGATATGGCAGCTTTAGTGATAGATGACCACTGAAAGTTTGTTGCAGTGCAAACCAAGGCATGCTGATAGAGTCGCCTCAATGATGCAACAATCTCTATTCACATCGAATGTTAATAGAAAGCGATTTTAGATCATTTCAAACAATAAAATAGCGTTACATAACCCTCTAAAGGTGGGTCACCAACCACTAAAGCTGCCATATCTCAATTATTATTGGTCCAATCTTGAAAAGTTTGGTACCAATCGATGGGCAATTAAATTCACTTAAAAAAGTTATTTTTGTACAGTTTTTGAAAAACCAACGGTTTCTGAGTTATTTAAGAAACAAAATTTCAACTGGCCGCCATTCCGTTTTATGAATTTTAAAAATTATCATAATTTTTTTCTAGCTTTGTATAGTTGTTGTTAATGATCGTGCAAAGTTTTAATTTCGTATGTTTAACCATAATTTGAAAAAAATATATAAGTGAAAAAAGCAAAATGGCCGCTGTGTGAGTAGATGAAGACTTCCGGACAACTTAAATATTATATTTGGATATGTTTTTTACCCAGGAACAATGCCCTAGAATATTGGTAGGGAGTTCGTTAACACTCTGTATAATAACTTTCAACTTCTGCTTCTTCATCTCCTGCTTCTTGAATCATTCTTTGACCGTTCTCTTTTGAAATGAAAATTCACTTGTTTTGAATCCTCATTTCAGTTCATCTACTCATTGCATTACCATTCATTCTTACTCATTCTAAAGGCCATTCCACACAGCACGTGGCGTGCGTGGCTGGACGCACGCTAGCTACTTTTCAAAACATCGTTTCCCAGCTAATCAAATGAAGCAATTCACATAGCAGCCACGGCCACGCGGCAACGCTTGCTATACTAGCCACGCGTGGCTACCGTTCGCTCTCTCAGCGATCTTTTCAAACGTGTCCGGCCACGTTTTGGTCCGAGCATGCGCAGAACGTATACTAGACGTATACTATCGTATAGAACGTATACTATCATTGTCAGCCTCAAGGTCGCGCATTAAATGATGGAATTCGCCATAGGTCTTCCTTTTTTTATTGATTGGATGCAACCACTGGTCCCGTGCTGTCACCGAATACAATAAAACCAGCTCATTATCATTACTACTGCTGCTGTTGGAGTCATCAAACCAAGGTAAGCCACAAGAAAATCCAGATTCACACCACGGGACCGTCGGAGTTGACATCTTCCTGCATACTGACGGGAAACGTGGCCGGTATAGCATCGCAACAGTCGTGGCGGTGTGAATTGGCATGTGGCTAGCGTGGCCGGCGTGGCGTGCGTCCAGCCACCCACGCCACGTGATGTGTGGAATGGCCTTAAATCTTCTACTACCCGTTTCTCCTCCTCTTCCTTTTTCCTTCCATTCTCCTTCTTCATCTTCTTCTTCTTGAATCACATTCTTTGTCCGTTCTCTTTCGAAATGAAAATTCACTTGTTTTGAATCCTCATATCACTTCATCTACTCATTGCATTACCATTCATTCTTACTCATTCTAAATCTTCTACAACCCTTTTCTCCTCCTCTTCCCTTTTCCTTCCATTCTCCTTCTTCATCTTCTTCTTCTTCTTCTTCTTCTTCTTCTTCTTCTTCTTCTTGAATCACATTCTTTGTCCGTTCTCTTTTGAAATGAAAATTCACTTGTTTTGAATCCTCATATCACTTCATCTACTCATTACATTACCATTCAAATTTACTCATTCTAAATCTTCTACTACCCTTTTCTCCTCCTCTTCCTTTTTCCTTCCATTCACCTTCTTCATCTTCTTCTTCTTCTTCTTCTTCTTCTTCTTGAATCACATTCTTTGACCGTTCTCTTTTGAAATGAAAATTCACTTGTTTTGAATCCTCAAATCACTTCATCTACTCATTGCATTACCATTCATTCTTACTCATTCTAAATCTTCTACTACCCTTTTCTCCTCCTCTTCCTTTTTCCTTCCATTCTCCTTCTCCATCACTCACTCTTCCAACATATTCTTCTCGATTTCCAAAACATTCTCCTCTAACTCACCAATCTCCTATAGTGAGTGAGGTCCACGTTATAATGTCAGTGGATAAAGATAGAAGAATAGCGATGCCGATTCTCTGCATTAATTGATCATATTTCTACACTGTCAAAAACATAATTGGCACCGTTGTGGACCTAGAAAAGGATAGTACCACCGGCTTTGTCCAATGATAGACAAGGATAGCAAAACCAAAGTTGATCAAATACTGTCATTATAACGTGGACCTCACTATAGGTGTTACATTCTAACAACAATCCAACATAAATTTTCATCAATTTAGCAAAAATTTTTTCATCAATTTAACATAAATTTTCATCAATTTGCAACACATTCTCCTCAAACTCAACAATTTCCAAAGTGTGACATTCTAGCTCAGTTTAGCACATTTCGAGCGTTGAAAACTCAAGTTAGCAGCCGAGATAAGAAGCACCCAGCTAATTTAGACAATAATTAATGCACGTTTTAACAATCAGCAAAACTGTGTTATGTTGTTTTTCAAGCGTGAAACAATAACATGGTCTAAGCTAAGATTGTACCAAAATGGTTCAAATTTTCAATGTAGCGGAAAATGCTAATAAGGCCAGCTAACGATTTGAGACATTCAGGGCCATGATAATCAGTTAGAGCATAAATTAATTTGAAGAATGCAATTACTTTGAAAAATAAATCACATATTCAATATGAAAGAATATCAAATATTCACCTATCCTAACCTAAAGTAACTTTGAAAACAGAATGTTTTTGGAAGTGAAAACCAATTTTTTGAAAAGTTCACTATTAATGAAATTTGGAAGAAGAGAAGTTTTGGGCTATAGTGAAGTCCACGTTATAATGGCAATGGAGGAAGATAGGAGAACAACGTTGCCGAACCTCTGTCTTGTCAATGCCTTCTATAGACGGCAGCTGATACATGTTTATTGATGTAATATTAACTGTTCATTCTCGTTTAAATAATCAATTATGTTTTATTAAGCAAAAGATAATATTTTTTTATAATTTCATAATTAACATGAAATATTTTTTAAATAAATTATTAAATATCGGGGCACCGAGCTTCGCTCGTTATTTTTATTTATTGATAAACAGAACACAATTCTCTAAAATGATCGTGTTTGTATTTCACATCTGACTATATGTCATCTTATGAATTTCGGGAAGGCGATATTTTGATTTTTCACATACTCACTCGCTCACTCACTTTTTTACTATCCACAGCTGTTTCAGCCAAGCATGAATTATCATTTTAATGTCGTTCAGCGAGTTTTCCTAAGGATGAGACCTAGCGCAATCGAATTTTTATATCATAAACCTTCTATGTTCCAAAATTCGAGAAAATCGTTAGAGCCGTTTTCGAGATCCGTTGAACATAAATATCCAGATATAAAAATAACCAGATATAAATATACAGAAATTGCTCGCTTAATATAATGGGATTCTACATTGTTAAAAGACGATCTGGCAGCAGAGCAAAGCGAAAAAAAGAGATAGCGCTATCTGCTTTGTTGAATGATAGACAAGGATAGCAATACCATTGCTAATCAAACACTGCCATTATAACATGGGCCTCAATATAGGTATGTTGCCTTTATTATGTTCTGTAACTAAACTAACATTGAAAACGAATGACCTTGGAAAAGGGAGTGAAAATATTACCTATGTGAAAATAAAGCTTATCATTTAGAAAGTTCACTATTTATTAAATTTGTGAGTAGTAGAAGTTTTGGGTTAGGCATGTTACCTTTATTATGAACTGTAATCATATTGATAAATAAATTAATTTAAAATCAGTACTTGAAAACGAAGAACTAAACTGACTTTGGAAACACAATTTTATTTGAAAAAAAATCTTTAGCAAATTTTAAATCTGAATATTCACAATTTCCACTAGCCTGCATGATAGCCAGCCTCTCTGCTGTTATGAAGCTATAGTGAGGTCCACGTTATAATGACAGTATTTGTTCAACTTTGGAATTGCTATCCTTGTCTATCATTCGACAAAGCCGGTGGTACTATCCTTTTCTAGCTCCACAACGAAGCCAATAATGTTTCTGACAGTGTAGAAATATAATTAATTAATGCAGAGAATCGTCATCGCTATTCTCCTATCTTTATCCACTGCCATTATAACGTGGACCTCGCTATAGCTTGTTTTCAAGGGTTATCTTGAATTGACACCAGAATTCCATCGAGATATTCACTTCAAACTGACAGAACTGGTTGAATGGAAAGCATCAACGTTTTGATGAGAAATGATGACAATTTTAATCCAATGTCACAATATATGATGACGTCACGAAACGTCTACGACTATCCGCTGATAAGATAGATAAATAAATGGCTCCAATTGAATGAATGAAGCCTTTCTCTACATGCTTTGATTGTGAACAATCAAAGCTTTCCTTGTTGCAGCAGTATTTAGATAAATCTTCCTTTGTAGCAGCATATTGAGATAGATAATTAATCTATTTCGAGATACATAAGAACTGCTGAATTTATAATAATAACACCATATTCATCTAATTTTATTAATTGGGTCTCTATCTTAACTTTATTCTATGTGTTTCTTTATCCTAGTGCAATCAATGTTAATTCAAGTCATGTGAAATCAGTCTACGTTTCAACTTGGATACTATTTCACATTCGTCACTTGAATCTAGTATTTTCAACCATAGAGAAAATATACAATTCCTAACCAAGCTACCAAGCTTTCCTATCTTATCAGAGGATAGTCGTAGACGATTCGTGACGTCATCATATTTTGTGACATTATGAGTCAACTCTATATTGGAAAATGGATATAATATTACAAGTTGATAACCTGAAGAATATCAAATATGTACGTATAACACAATCAAAGATATTATCAAGTGGGTAACCTTTATTTTATTACAGCCCAACTAGTTTCAACTTCTCAAGAGTCATTTTCAAGTATAATTAAATGTTCTAAAATCACCTCGCCTATATGGGCTACTTGATTCAAATAAAAACAATATAAAAACTTGTAGTACCCTTTTATTAAAAACTTCAAAATATTTTAACGACTAGTTTCGACCATTGGTCATTTTCATATTATCTAGTATCAATTTGTTTATTTTTTACATTTTGATTCGAAAATTACCTATGGTCCAAAACTTGTTAAAATATTTTAAAGTTTTTAATAAAAGGGTAGGCTATTAAAAGTTTTATCAATTTGTTTATTTTTTACATTTTGATTCGAAAATTACCTATGGTCCAAAACTTGTTAAAATATTTTAAAGTTTTTAATAAAAGGGTAGGCTATTAAAAGTTTTATCAATTTGTTTATTTTTTACATTTTGATTCGAAAATTACCTATGGTCCAAAACTTGTTAAAATATTTTAAAGTTTTTAATAAAAGGGTAGGCTATTAAAAGTTTTATCAATTTGTTTATTTTTTACATTTTGATTCGAAAATTACCTATGATCCAAAACTTGTTAAAATATTTTAAAGTTTTTAATAAAAGGGTAGGCTATTAAAAGTTTTTATATTGTTTTTATTTAAATGTTGTATTATAGAGTTGAAACTAGTCGAATCAGTAGCCCTTTAAAAGAGAGGAAAAAATATTTTGTATCACTGGGTACGGGGGTACTGATTTACTTGAATTTAAATAGAAATAAAAATAAAAATCTCAGTACCTTTTTTTAAATAATATTTTTATCACAACCTCTTCCAACATTGATGCTATTTTCAAGTTATATGAAGTAAATAAATAAATACTGCTGGAAGATTCTTATTTTTGATCATATGTTAGTGTATTCATATGATTTTTCGAACTGGGACTGTAAATTTTGGATTTAAATTTGCATGATTCTATCAAAAATGGGGTTATTGTTGTCTAATCGTATTAAGTTTATTATTAATTTTATCTCTGTTTAATTTTGCCGCCTCATAAATATGAAATTTTCAAAGGGATTTTCTTTAAAGGGTACTGAGATTTTTATTTTTATTTCTATTGATATTACAAGTAGCCCTATACAGGAACGAGACATTACTAGAATTTGTATACATGATTTTGACACTTCTATGATGAAAAATAAAATTACTTTCTTCTATTCTAAGATGAGAAGAATATTATGTATTTTCTGGTATCCTTGTTTCTGGTATCCTACAGTATTTAAATTCAAACATACGATTGTGCCACATAAAAATCTTAAAATTCATCAAAAATTGTATGCAACCCAATGTAGCAATGAAATAATGCATGTTGCTCTCAACCACAGAACATAACCAAAATGTTGGAGTGAGTTAGCATGCTAACTTCGTTCCAATGCAGATTAAAAATCAGACATAGAATAAAAATGATTTCACCTATCTTTCGTTACCAAATCCTTAATCAGCTACTGAACAATGCTCACCTGCAAAAAAAAGAAACAGATTATTAGAATAATTTATCAAAAAATATCGTGATGAAAGTGAATAAATGTCATAAAATTGGGGAAATTAAATTCATTTTCGAGTTGCTGTGAAGGTAATAATAATAATATCGAGTGACCTGGCTGGCTCAGGTCTGGTGTAGAGTTTTCAGGTCGCAACTGATCAATTTCAGGGTCTCTGACATCACCTAACGACTGCTATTTAGGCAGCTGGGACCTACGGCTTGTCGTGTCCATCCGAAACACGGGAGTGACCCGAGACAAATATCTTGCCCGGGCCGGGATTTGAACCCGGGCCTCTGAATCATAAAGCTAGCATCTGATCCACTCGAGTAGTGAAGGTAATATTGTGGTACATATCAAAATTTAGGAGATCATTCAATTAGTGGTCATTCAAATTTTAGTTTTGGGTCAAGATTGTTGTTCTTCCCCAATCATATTCATATGATTTGTAATAATTATCCATGAATAAATAAATATCCTTCAAGCTGTATTTACACCAAAGTTATTAACAGAATGTTAATCACTTAATCCTTATAGGTTCTATTAGATTGAACATAACTTATCATACACATGATGAACATATGTGTTTGTGAACTTCCGTTCAATCTAATAGAATCTATAAGGATTAAGTTATTAACATTTTGTTGATAATTTTGGTGTAAACCCAGCTTTATTCTAAACTAGCAGTCAGGCTCGCTTCGCTCGCCATATCCGTCTAGCCAGGGGGCTCCGCCTCCTGGACCCCCGACTGGATCGTCCAAGAATGAGATCAGCAGGCTCGCTTCGCTCGCCTGCATTTTTCATTTGAGCATTTTTATCATATGTTAGGACAATCCAGTCGGGGGTCCAGACTAAACATCTGGCTAAACGGATATGACGAGCGAAGCGAGCCTGACGGCTAGTAATATAATATTCCCAGGATTGAAGTAGCAGTGCCCAATCAATTTTTCAACTTGATGCCAACCTAACAAAGTCAACTCAACTTAATGCCAACCTGACAAAATTATTAAATTTAGTTGCCAGTTAACAACTGTTTCGAAGAGGTACTCTATCGTGATTAAAGTTCTATAGTAACATATGATATGAAAATTTCAATTATAATTAAGAGATTGGGAGAAGAAGAATATACATGCTAAAAGACGAACTTTAAACCCTTAAAAACAACCCTTAGAGTTGAAATATTGCCAAAAGATTTCTAACTGACAGAATACTCGGCAACATTGCCGCTCTATATTTCAAGTTTAGAAGAGGCGGCTAGATAACTTTACTGACAAAAAAGTCGGCAAGATCGCCTCATAACTAAAACTGCTTTTTTATTGAACGTTGACCTTTGCTACTGTCGGTGTGACGTCATCTCTATGGGAGGATCCACTTTAATCCGACAGCGTTTCTTATGGGAATCATTTGATGCTTCCCATTCACCCAATGCTGCGTCTCACAGTAGTGAGATGTTGGAGGCTGCGATAATGCAAGAGATAGGGAAAGAGAATTATGCATGTGGAGAGAGAGAGAGAATGAGAGGTTGAGAGAGAGTGTGGGAGAGATCGAGAGAGTAAGTGAGTAAGTAAGTGACTGTAAGAGAGAAAGAGAGTGTGTGTGTGTGAGAGAGAGTAAGTGACTGTAAGAGGGGGAGAGAGAGATTGTGAGAGAGAGAGAGAGAGTGGAAGTGAAGAAAGAGAGACGAGAAGAAATAGTTGAAATGAGAACGGGGAGAAAGAGGAAATCTGTATAAATTTACCGATAAATGAAGCATATAAAGAAAGATAAAAAGATTCAGTAAGAGAGAGAGAAAGAGAATGGAACAGAATCGCTGCCTTTATTTTAACCAGAAAGAGCAGTGTTAGGACTTCTCTTAAACTGAACCATACAAATGAGACAAAGAGAGAGAGAGATTGATTGCTTTTATTAAAGACGGAGTTGGGACTACAGGTCCTCTGCCACACAACCATTGAGAAACTTAGAGAGACAGGTAGAGAGAGAGAATGAGTATGTAAGAGAGAAAGAGAGAGAATGAAGAATGGTTTGTATAAATACTTTGGACTGAAAGTTTTGTGGGGATCTGGAAGACATAACCTCTTTTCGGTCTTTTAATGTTACCTAAATTTGGAAGAGAAATAGTACAAGGTATTCTTAGTTTTTCTCTCCCGATCTGTGCTTCATTGCGAAAAAGGAATGAATAAATGATAAAGGAAGTAAATGGAGAGAGAGCTTGAATGAGAGATTTCATGAATTAAGAGATATATGGATGAAGAGATGAAAAAACATTAAAAGGGATCAGAGAAAAATAAAAATAAGAGGAAACTTTATAGACAATAAAATGGAACAGAAGAAGAAGAAGAAAAGATGATGATAAGTGAGGAAAAGTGAGAAAGAGAAAGAATAAGCATCAGTTGATTTTAGATAAAATAAGAGAGAAGAGGTCATACTGAGAGTAAAGAATAAGAGAGGAAGGATGGAATTGAAAAAAGAGAAATAGAAAATGTGAGAAAGGAAGAGGCAGAGAGAAAAAGAAATGAAAATAAAAATTGAGAATGATTGATTCATTAGTTGCCTTTATTAGGGCGGAGTTAGGACTCCTGGTCCTCTCTATCACACAACCCTAAATGAATGAGAGACAGAATAGTATTGAATTGAATGATTGCCTTTATTAAGGTAGGAGTTGGGACTCTAGCTCCTCTCTGCCACGAGAGAGGAAGAGAGAGAGAGAGAGTGGGAGAGAGTGTGTGTTTGTGTGTGAGAGAGAGAGAGAGTGTATAATGTATTTGTGTGTAAGAGAGAGAATATGGAAAATTGACTGAGTATGATGAGTGCGGATACTAATAGTAGAAAGAGAAGAACTGAGAGAGACAGTATGAAAAAGACTGATACGGTTTTGTGCATTGGATAGAGTAATCAACGGAACTTGTTCCAAGAAGTAGTATGAATGACCGATTAGAGTTATTTGAAGTGATCATAGCTTGAATGGGGCAAATAGCTTCTGCGAAAATTGTATGCTTGCTTTCAAAAGTCATCCAGCCTTTGAATGCTGAAATAATTATGGGTGAACCAGAAAACAAACTGGTTTGAAAGAATGAGTTTGCAAGAAATAATCATCTGACATCGGGGTTGAGCTTAGCTTAAATCTCAATTTCAATCAATCTAAATTACAGTAAAAATGTTTGAGTAGTTGAAATTGTGTAGTTGTATTCATTTATCATTTACAATCAACTTAAGGACAAAGAAACAGACTACAGTCCAAAACTTCTTTTCATCCCAATTTCATAAAATAAATTGTCCAAATAAAGGTTATGTGCGACTTTCCAATTCTTCACTAATTTCCACATTGAAACAAAACACAAACACTTGAAACAATTAATTTTTAATTTAGAGAGATTAAGATCTAAATTGATAACAAAATTCCTTCTACTTAATACTATTCTTGGTTAGAACTGGGTTGAATATTTATTAGTATGTAGTATTATTATGATTGACCGAGCGAAGTGAGGTCTAAGATTCAAGTCGACGGTTTTGCATTTCACTTAATGTTTAAATGTTTATATGTTGCGCATTTACAGCGTGACGCGGTAATAGATTTTCATGAAATTTGACAGGTATGTTCCTTTTTAATTGCGCGTCGACGTATATACAAGGTTTTTGGAAATTTTGCATTTCAAGGATAATATAAAAGGAAGAAGGAGCCTCCTTCATACGCCAATATTAGAGTAAAAATCAGACTATAGAATTATTCATCATAAATCAGCTGACAAGTGATTACACAGATGTGTGGAGAAGCCAGTCTATTGCTGTATTTCCAGAAGGTCTATGGTTTCAATCAGGTACTTGTGGATGAGAATACTGCAGGAGGTCTACTGTTGACAGAACTACTAGTTGGTTACGATGTGACAGAATAAAGATAAACGTACTTCTAAATTATTTATTTTCAAACTTTCTAGATATCCTAGAACAGAGTACTTCATCATTCCGTGATTACACCCTTAGGAAAGCTACATACATTCTACTAGATGCAAAATGGAAAATTAATAATTTTTTCACTACGATGTTCATTGTACTACAAACTGTGTAGAAATAACTAAATATTTTCACTAAAATGTCAAGTCACAGATTTATGTATTTCACACAGATTAATCTCTGCACATTCACATACAGATGGACTACATTTGATCCTTGTATTGACCATAATCGTCTCACTAAGACATAAAAGCAGAGCTGATTCCTGAATCCCATCCGACCAACATAACACTGCACTACCACCTCAACCATAAATGCTGATTCCGTAAACCCATATGTGTATCAATGTTTTATTACACATATTAACAGTCACTGTAATACTGTACATGCATCGAATAATACATATATGATGCATATTAGTCTGAACTGTATATCTGATATACATATATGATACATATGAGTCTGTACTGTATATTTATCTGATATACATAAATGATATATATTATGAGTTTATACGCTAATTTTGTGGCACATAGTAACAGACCCTCGTATGACGTATATAATACAGATATACATATGTGTCTTACACTATAGGGAGGTCCACGTTATAATGGCAGTGGAGAAAGATAGAAGAACAGGGTTGCCTATTCTCTGCCTTGCCACTTTCTTCTATAGTGGATAGCTGATGCCGGTATATCTGATGTAAAATTAGGCTATAGTGAGGTCCACGTTATAATGACAGTGGATAAAGATAGAAGAATAGCGATGCCGATTCTCTGCATTGAATAATCTATTTCTACACTGTCAAAATCATAATTGGCATAGTTGTGGACCTAGAAAAGGATAGTACCACCGGCTATGTCGAATAATAGACAAGGATAGCAAAACCAAAGTTGATCAAACACTGTCATTATAACGTGGACCTTACTATAGGGCCACACGAGCGCACAAAGTGCGCCTGTTTCAACGTACTTTTTGACGTCCGTTGTAGAAATACATAGAAGTGAATTGGTGGCAACACACGAGGTACGTGCGTTCCGTAGTAACGGAAGTCATAACGGACGGTGATTTTTGAACTGCGCAGAAATGCTACAACGCACGTCAAGACATGCGCAAGTTATTGCTTCGTCTGGTTCAATTGCGTAAAGCCAACTGACGTTGACGCACCACACTCAACGCTCGTGTGGTGTCATTGGCGACGGCCGTCAAAAAGTAAGTTGCAACGGACGCACTTTGTGCGCTCGTTTGGCCCTAGTCTTAACTGTTTATTCTTGTTTAAAACAATCAATGTATTTATTCGGTAAGAAAATATATTTCCCTACAGTTACCTTGAAAAGCGGCCATTCCTGCACTGATTACAGAACGCAAAGAATCACTTTTCCGCACTAGTGCGCAAAGTGAGTACTTTGCGTACTCCAGATTTGCAGCATGACAACGCAAAATAATTAGTAGGTTAAATGAAGCACCAGTGCAGCAAAATCAAAATTAAGTTGGTAACTGTGACTATGGTGCGCGTTATAATAATATTAAGGACATCGTGGACAGCTGTGGGCCACCACCCACACAGCACACAGCCACCCCTTCATCCATTTACTACAACATTATTCAATTTTAAATAAATTAAAGTTTTTATTAGTAATGAAATTACACAGAAAAAAAAACATTTGATGGATTTCAGGCAATTTTACCCATAATTACCCACTTTTCATATTCAATGGTAACTGTAGGAAAAATGTAATGTGAAATACGTGCGCAAAGTTCCTCTGCTGCACTCAAGAAACCATTCCTCGCCTACGGCTCGGAAGTAAACGATTCTTTCGGTGCAGCAAACTGTGACTTTGCGCACTAGTTGCACAAATAACAATTTTCAATGATTAAATATTATTTTTTATAATTGAGATTGAATATTTTCTTGATTAATTATATTTTACATTGTTGAAAACCCTGTCGAGCTAGAAAGGATAGCGCTATTCTACTTTGTCTTATGATAGACAAGGATAGAACACCAATGTTAATCAAATACTGCCATTACAACGTGGACCTCACTACATGACACTCGTATCAAATATAGCTACACAAGTTGTATCTCCATACAGGCGACTGCAATACAAATACATAATTCACATCCTCCAGCAATACACATGTATTACGCACGGTCGTGTTCAGAGATTGTATTATGGATTATGACCCCCTTCTCAACCCCCTACACCCCCTTGGGGTCACAGATGACCTGTGAGGTCACAAAGATGTGACTGGGTCACATAGGGTCACGGCCAGTGAACGCATGTGATGAGGTCATGTTGCTCCCGCTCTAACTGATTCTCTTTTATACTCTCTCTCACTCTCTCAAAACCACACTCTCCACAAACTCTCTCTAAATCACACTCCTCTCTCTCTCTGTAAACCACACTCACACACACACACACACACACACTCTCTCTCTAAATCATTTTTTGGTAGAGAGTAAGTGGGAAGAATACTTGGAATATTCTTTCCGAAGAATGGACAATGATATGTCCAAAGCTCCGCCAATTTATGTAGATGCATAACAATATTATCTATATTATCTATAGTTATTACAAATTGCTTTTTTCCATATCATATACAGCTCAATAATTATTTTCTTAATTTATATTTTGTAAATTCATCTATAATTTCGCTAAATTGTAAGCTATTGTATATAAGTGTATAAGCCAGTATATATTGTAATCTACATAAATAAAGTACTCAATCAATCAATCTCTCTAAATCATTTTTTGGTAGAGAGTTAGTGAGAAGGATACTTCGAATATTCTTTCCGAAGAATGGACATTGATATGTGCAAAGCTCCGCCAATTTATGTACGTAGATGCATTACAGTATTATCTATTTATCTATAGTTATTACAAATTGCTTTTTTTCATATCATATACAGCTCAATAATTATTTTCTTAATTTATATTTTGTAAATTCATCTATAATTTCGCTAAATTGTAAGCTATTGTATATAAGTGTATAAGCCAGTATATATTGTAATCTACATAAATAAAGTACTCAATCAATCAATCTCTCTAAATCATTTTTTGGTAGAGAGTTAGTGAGAAGGATACTTCGAATATTCTTTCCGAAGAATGGACATTGATATGTGCAAAGCTCCGCCAATTTATGTACGTAGATGCATTACAGTATTATCTATTTATCTATAGTTATTACAAATTGCTTTTTTTCATATCATATACAGCTCAATAATTATTTTCTTAATTATATTTTGTAAATTCATCTATAATTTCGCTAAATTGTAAGCTATTGTATATAAGTGTATAAGCCAGTATATATTGTAATCTACATAAATAAAGTACTCAATCAATCAATCTCTCTAAATCATTTTTTGGTAGAGAGTTAGTGAGAAGGATACTTCGAATATTCTTTCCAAAGAAAGGACATTGATATGTCCAAAGCTCCGCCAATTTATGTAGATGCATAACAATATTATCTATTTATCTATAGTTATTACAAATTGCTTTTTTTCATATTATATACAGCTCGATAATTATTTTCTTAGTTTATATTTTGTAAATTCATCTATAATTTTGCTGTATTGTAAGCAATTGTATAAATGTATAAGCCAGTATATATTGTAGTCTACATAAATAAAGTTCTCAATCAATCAATAATCAATCTCTCACTCACTCTCTCTCTCTCTCTAAATCACTCTCTCGCTCTCTCACACAATCACATGCACAGAGATAATAGTGTTTGGACCTTGCACTTCACACAAATGTACAGAAATTACACAGCCTTACTCTATCTCTGTCTAGACTACATACATAAAATATACATCTAAGCCATTAAACAGCTTTGTATCTAGATATTCACTGCTGTATAACTGTATTGTACTTGTACTATATACAATGTAGAAATGGGTATAAAAGGTACAGATCAATAACAGTATATATATGTATGAATCAATGGACATTCACTCACATACGAGTAACTACTATGTGACTTTTCTCTATAGATATATCTCTATCAGGCATATTCATGTATGTGATGACTATATTCCTCTATAAAGTATTGCTATATTGAGGTATGTAGTGGTCAGGCTAGGTTATGTAATTCAAATGCAGCCTATTGACATGGGGGACTAGCCTGCAGGTGAATTTGGTCACAAAGTGGTAAATGGTGTACACACGCACACTCTCACTGATTGTCACATTACACATGCCTTCAGTCGACTGTTTTCACGCTATTTCACCACAATTTACATCAAAATGGTGTTAGTTTGTGGGTTTTTAGTTCTAAAAATTGTTACAAAAAGGTGTTATTTGTTCAAAAATTTGTTTAAAAAGGTGTTATTTGATCAAAAATTTGTTACAAAAAGATGTTATTTGTTCAAAAATTAGTTATAAAAAGATCTTATTTGTTCTGAAATTTGATACAAAAAGGTGTTATTTGTTCTTGAATTGATTACAAAAAGGTGTGATTTGTTCTGAAATTAGTTACAAAAAGGTGTTATTTGTTCTGAACTTTGTTACAAAAAGGTGTTCTTTGTTGGTGAAGATTCAAAAACTAACGGACCATTGCTTAAAATAGTTATTTTTATATATAGAGTGGAAAATACAGTTATTGTGAAATATGAAAACTTTGTTATTTAAATGGAGTTACTTTACCTTCATTAGGAGTTTTTCTGTTTGTTTGTACTGAGGGCGAAAAAGTGACACTTTGGCATTATGTTTCAGGGAGTAAAGTGGAAATTAAAAATGCGTTTTTCATCTTTGAAATCCATATAGGTCAGGATCCAACTCACATTGATACACCACCTTGTGGCACCTGAATACACCACCACCATACCACCTTCCACAACGGAATAATTTCTTTAGTAAAAACTTGACTTACAACTCCAATGACATTTTCCCTATTCCATACATTTTACAATACAATGGATTTCTGTAACTTATCCTAATAGTCTACACAGAAGAAATGCCACAGAGAAAAGATAGCATAAAAAAATAGTCCATGATATAGGTCGTTTATGTTCCAAATGTCAATAAGAGTTTTTGTTAAATCAAGCCGATTACTGTCTACTGACTACTGAATACTGACTACTGTATTATTACTGTTTTGGCCGGGTGAGAGTTTAAGAACGGCACATGATGAAAAAGAGCTACTAGGACTATCGGCTTGAGTTAACAATGCAATTTAGAACATAAACGCTCTATACCATGGGATATCATCTTGTTCTATCTCTTCTTTTTGGTATCACCACATAAATTGGGTGGCTCGTTGGAGTAAGTGAAAAAGCGCAGGTCTAATAATCAAGATAACCCGAGTTCGAATCTCGACCGGGGCAAAGGTTTTTGACCCACAGCACAATCACATAGATACGGCCACCCTGTCTTTCGGAGGAGACGATAGGATGTCGGTCTCGTCTACCTAAAAAGTAGTCGTCATCTCTCATCATCATTCCTCTCACTCATCACCCACGCACAAGCCTGAGAGCTAATGTGGGCATCACCCTCAGTATTATCATCATCATTATTATAATTATGGTACAGTATTACCGCAAATGGTGCAGTATCAACACAATATGATACAGTATCATCTCAACTTGATACACAACACCGAAATTCGATAAAAAACTCCCAAACTTTGAATGAATTCTACAAACAATGAGATATCTTCTTAATATGCTACATTTTCTGTATGGTAACACAATCCTACATGAACAAAGTGATCTGATCCATTAAAAGCTATCTTGAACATGAGATCAACCTCTAGAATTAATCTCAAATTTACCTCTCTCTCTTCTCTTCAAATAGGCTCAAATTCCCTACCCAGAGGCACAATCAATATCAAAATTCCCTGAACCCCCGAAATTCATCCCCTATTATCTCCAACGCTGCTCAAAAGCTCCTTAATCACAACTCAAAATCCATCTCATAATGCCTCAATACCCTAAAATCAATCTCAAACCATTCTCTACCCTCTCTCACTCGTTTCTAACTGTCACTCACTCTCTCTCTCTCTCTCTCTCTCTCTCTCACACACACACACACACACACACTTCTTACACTCACACACATTCTCTCTAAATCGATCGATCAATCTCTTACTCTCTATCACTCTCTCTCAAACACACACTTCTCTCTCTGTCTCTTGTTCACTGTCTTTCTTTCTTCATCACCATCACTCTTCTCTGTCTCATTCTCTCTCTCTCTCTCTTCCACTTTATTCTTCTGTTTCTCTCATCCGTTCACTTTCTCAAATCCTTTGATCTTTCTTTCTCCCAATCACTCTCCTTTGTTTCACTCTCTTTCACTCTCTTTCGGGCACTCTCTTCAACTGTTTCACACTCTCTCGTTCAATTTCTCAAGTTCCTCTTTCTATCTTCCTCTCAATCACTCTACTCACTCTCTCACTCACTTTCATAATCATCTACTTTTCTCATAGCCATAGTTTTCAATCTGTATTCAAAATGCTTTTGAAAAAATGTATTTTGTATTATTTATCAATTTGAAGTTTAGATTTTCTGTTATTTTTTTCAATTTATTATTATTTTTTTATTCAACGATACAATTGCTATCTAGTCTAGGGAATAATGAGCAACTTTTTTCTGTCCTATAATAATTTTATTATAATCGTGATTTAGTTATTTATAATATTCATTCATTTGTAAGAAAAGGGTTGTGTGACAGAGAGGACCTGGAGTCCTAACTCCGCCCTTAATAAAAGCCATTAATCAATCAATCTCTCAAACTCTACCTAAAATCTCGTACCTCTCTCTCAAACTCTATTGATAATAAAACCAATCAATCAATCTCTCTCTCTCTCTTTCTGATAAATTTCCTCTCTTGATCTATTCCTTCTCACCTTTCTCTCTAACCCTTTCTCTCTCTCTCTCAATCTCTCCGAATATCGCCTGAAGCCTACAATCCACGGCTGAAATACCATCAAAACCATTCCATACACCAAACCAATAACAGAAACCGGCTTGCGGTAAGACCCGCTCAAACCCCACCCCCTTTACCCATAACCAAAATCCACCCCCACCCCACCCGTGGGGCACATAACAACAATCCTATCCCACCGGATTACAGGTGGATTCCGCACTCAACCTGGTGGGCTCTACTGGTCTTATCTGTGGCAGCATGGTATTCCATACAAGATAGGATGGATCCAGGTATTCACACACACTCATACGAAATAAATACACACATACTAATTCATCCAAGATGGGAACTGCTAGCACGATTCCAAGTATCCGCACATAAAGGTGTAATTTTGAGATGTAAGTTTGTTTTTCGGTTCGTGTTTAAAAATTTCTCTAAGAAGTAAATATTCTCTATTTTTAAAATTACTGAAGAAATAAATAAAATAAATAAATGTTTATTTCCCAAAAAAAAACTACAACCACAACATCAATTACAGAAAATATTGGATAAATTACAATATTACATACAATAGTTAGTTACAAAAAATTCTTATAATGTGTCCTCTACTTGTTTAGTTTTTTCTGTGTGGAAATTGACCTACTCCACTATGGCGTGCCATGTTCTAGAGTAGGTTTTGTTAGTTTCTTTGTGCGTATTATTAATAAGTTAGTGTTTAGTAAGTCATTGGGTGGTTAGTTGTTATTTGAAATAATGTTTTTTTATGTTCTGTCTTCCTTTGCTCATCAACCAATTGTGTTCTATTGTTTTGTACTTTCTAGGATGATTAATCTGTTTAAATGTTATAAAATATCATTATTTTCGTATTTGGAACATCTAAATTCAAAACAATGGATTGTATAAATATTCTTGAACTGAAAATTTTGTGCAAATCCAGAAGACATAACCTCATTTCGGACTTTTTAATTTCAGACTTATCCAAAATTTGGGAGAGAAATAGTACAAGTTATCCTTAGTTTTTATCTCCCGATCTGTGCTTCATTGTAAAAAGAATAGGTAAAATAAAGAATACTCATACTTTTCTATACACTGATTGATTCATTCAATATTTTTTCAATCGGTGGTGTACCGTTGAAGTTGAATAAACAATAAACAGGCAATTAGATAAACAAATATCTAAAAAAAAAGTTCACACTCAATGATGAGCAAGGAGTGGTTCTTAATCAATAACGTACACAAATATAAATACTTAATAATGACAAATGTCTCACAAGAACACAGATCGATCTATGAAATATGAAATATGAATTTCTTCTATGTTTGTTTTGAAGCATCTAAATTTAAAAATCTGCTTTGTGAGAATAATTAAGGATTGGAAATTTTGTGAAGTGGACAACTACAAGATTTGAACTATTTCGGACTTTGTGTAACCTTATCTAAATTTGGGAGAGGAATAGGACAAGGTTACCTTATTTTTTCTCTCCCTATCATTTCGATGATGTACTTATTGTAGAAATAAATAAAGAATAAATAAAGTACAATGAGTATCTGATGTTCAGATGCATACAATTGATAAATTCATACTAATTGATTCCAAACAACAATAGTCTTCTAAAAGAAAAAGAACTGACAAGCAAAAGTTGAGCTAGCCAGCCAGCTGTTACACATCGATTTTTGAACGTATGATTTTTGACCGTCCTTGTAGATTCTATTAGATGATGTCAAACAGATAATGTTTGTCAAGTTCCGTTTCATCTGGTAGAATTTATAAGGACGGCAAAATATGAACATCCAAAAATCTATGAGTGTGTAACTGGCTTCAGATTCACTTCAATCTACAGTATTTTAAAGTGTGACAATAGAGGCATCTATGATGCATCATGTATTACTATGACTTTGTCAATTACCTAAATTGGTCAACAATAATAAAAATCTGGTGTGGCGTACTCACACAACTTTCCTTGCCGTTATGAAAATTGATCACCTGATGCTAGTGTTCACGCGCATCTCAAGTATACTATTCCAAGATCTTAGCCAGCTGGTGACAGGACAATAACGCTGGAGACACACGAAGTCTGCTACCTCTTCATAGTGAATCATTTAATAGATTTAATGTTTTCATAGTGAATCAACAAGTAGCCAACAGTTTGCAATTGAATTTTTCTCCAATTGAAATCACATTTTCTCAAATTATAAGATTATTTTCAATTTTAGGTGAAAATGTTACTGAACATTAATTGTAAAGATTTTCATGCTCTATCTTCTCCACTTGAATTTTTTTGTTCAAATTGTAACTGAAGCCTGATAATTGGGAATCTAAAATCAAACTTTGCATGGATGGGGCGGAGATCCTGAAATTTTTTACAGATATGTGACTTGTGGCAGTTGATAGAGCTTATCAATGACTATTTTAGGTATAAATTTGATCAAAATCGTTGGAGCCGTTTTCGAGAAAGTTGCAAAAAACCCTGTTTTTGACAGCATTTTCGCCATTTTAGCCGCCATCTTGAATTGCATTTGATCAAAATTGTTCGTGTCAGATCCTTATATTGTAAGGACCTTAAGTTCCAAATTTCAAGTCATTCCGTTAATTGGGAGATGAGATATCGTGTACATAGACACACATACACTCATACACACAGACAGACACACACACACACACACACACACACACACACATAAACCACTTTTTTGGACTCAGGGGACCTTGAAACGTATAGAAATTTACAAATGGGGGTACCTTAATTTTTTTCTGAAAGCAATACTTTCCTTACCTATGGTAATTGGGCAAGGAAAGTAAAATCTATTTATTTATTTATGATGTATCTATCTATCAGCATTGGTTGAATGGGACGAATTGCAGTTATTCATGAGGATTTATGACAGTTTCGAGTGAATTAAACAATATCTTGAATGAATAAGACTAAGAAATTGTCAAAAAACCACTGATTTATTGATAATTAGAAAGACCGGTTTATTACACCATTGTCAATCTCTGATAAACTGATAAAAGGTCAATCTCTGAATAAATGATAGTTTATCAGAGATTGCCAATGGTGTAATAATCGAAACCGGTCTTTCTAATTATCAATAAATCAGTGGTTTTTTGACAATTTCTTAGTCTTTTTCATTCAATATGAATAATTACCACAATATCAACTTCTCAACTACACAAAAAGGTAAACAATATCTGTTGAGAGGACGGTTATCACAATCACAGCTCAGTATCAATCCAAAAACAGTATCAATCCTAAATCGGATTAATGGATTATTTGTATGGTTGGATGAATTTCAAGCCTAAGCCAATGATGAGGCGCTTGTTCACAATACCTGAAACTGTCCACAACATGGAACTATATAGGTAGATAATACATAGAACTATCTGTTGCATATACTACAGAGAACGACACATGTGAGGAGTTAGGTGTGCAATTGGGATTTACTATCCCATGCTATATCTGAATGTCGTATACAGTACATAGAAGTGCATATGAACTACTGTTAGGTGGGTATTGTTCAAGAATAGTACATAGTGATATATAGTATCCTTGAGATGCGTACAGACTGTCGCTCTGCTCCGCAACCGAACGTCACTCCCCAGCAGAGCGATTGATGATCGACCGGGGAGCAACAGTGGTTCGACCGGGGAACGCGAGAAGATCTAACATCTTCCGTAACGTTCATGATGTGGTTCGATGGAGGAACGAGGGCGGTACGAGGGAGGAGCGTGCTCGGTGCGGGTTGGAAGAGCGTATAATTATGTGTACGCAGCTTTAGGCATCATTATGCACATAGAACTAGAGGTACAGTACATAGCTACATACTATATAATATATGGTTGTCCAGTATAGTGCTGAAGTATTGGTAGGTTAAATCTACCAGGATTAAGGATGTGCAAAGGCTAAAAATAAACTTTTTACTCGTGATATTTTTCAAAGTTTTTCAATTTGTATATCATCAAGCTATCAAAATGAAAAAGTTTTCTCAGGAAAACATTTTTTTTCTGATCATTACTTTTTGGGATATGAGCGCTCAAAGTTTAAAGTTTTGGGACAGAACATTTCAAATTCGGTAAGACATAAATCCATGAGATTTAGAGGATAGATTCTTTCATGGTAATGTTGATCTAGTAAAACAAAAATTTTCTGAAAAAAACAATTTTTTAGATAGTTATCCAATTTACTAAAAATAGCCAAAAATAACTTTCAGTTGAGTTATTTTTAGTAAATTGAATAACTTTTCCAAAAATTGATATTTACAGAAAATTTTTGTTTTACGAAATTAACGATACCATGAAGAATCCATCCTCTAAATCTCATGGAATTATATCGTTTCGAATTTGAAATGTTCTGTCCCAAGAATTCAAACTTCAGTCGCTCATATCTCAAAAAGTAATGATCGAAAAAAAAATGTTTTCCTGAGAAAACTTTTTTTCATTTTGATAGCTTGATGATATTAATCGAAAAACTTGGAAAAATATCACGAGTAGAAAGTTTATTTTTAGCCTTTGCACAGCCTTAATAAAAAAATCTACCAGGTAAAAAAAATAAATGATAAATAAACCATTATAAATTATTAATATTATAATAAATATTATATGAATATTAATAATAATTAACTGCCATTAATAAATGATAAATCTACCAGGAGTCCCTAATACCACTGACTGTGTTTCTATTACTGAGTCAGATTTAAGTAGATTTGAATAGAAAGAATTGGGGAGAGAAAGAAAAGAACCCTTCAAATAACATTGTTTATGACGTTCTTTCATCCGAGAAAGTGGAAATTTATAACTACAGCCTAATCTGATTGAAACTTCCGACTTGGAATACATTCTATTTATATCTATAACGTATTTCCTATTTCCTATCTTATTTCGTATCTCTATATCTGTTTCCTATATCGTAAATTTGACGCAACAATCCGTGTGAAAGTCAATATTTACCCTTTTACATTTGTATATTTTACACCCTTTTTTATTCTTTCTCTCATCTTCCTCTGTTGTTGCTCTTGCTATAGGCTGGAGAGAATATTTCTTTTTTATTTAATGGAAAGAAAATCCTCTGTTTATCCCTTTTTCTCTCCTCTCCCATTGCATCTCCATCTCATACCTTTCTCCTACAGATTCTCCTTCTTCCACAACTGCTGTTGTTGCTCTTTTTAGCGGCTACATAAAATCTTCTTTTCTATCCATTTTTTCTCCTCTCCCATCGCATTACCTCCTCGCATTATTCTCCTGTTGCTTCTTCACCTCTTACACCTCCTCCTCATCAGCACTCCTTCTCATACTTCTTCTTCCTCTTCTTCTTCTTCTTCTTCTTCTTCTTCTTCTTCTTTACAACCACCACCGCCATCTTCTCCTCAATTCTCCTCGTATTCCTCCTGATCCTAATCCTCCTCCTCCTCTGTTTATTCTTCTTCTTCCTCCTCCTCCTCCTCCTCCTCCTCCTACTCATCCTCTTCTTCTTCTTCTTCTTCTTCCTCTTCCTCTACCTCTTCCACTTCATCTTCTCCTCCTCCTCCTTCTTCATCATCATCCTTTGGTAGAGAGTTAGTGGGGAGGATATTTTTAATATTCTTTCCGAAGAATGGACATTGATATGTCCTAAGCTCCGCCAATTTATGTAGATGCATAACAATATAATTATTATCTATAGTTATTATATTACCAATTGCTTTTTCATATCATATACAGTTCAATAATTATTTTCTTAGTCTATATTATGTAAATTCATCTATAATTTTGCTGTATTGTAAGCTATTGTATATAAGTGTATAAGACAGTATATATTGTGATCTACATAAATAAAGTACTCAATCAATCAATCAATCCTCCTCCTCCTACTCATCTTCTTCTTCCTCTACCTCTTCCACTTCATCTTCGCTCCTTCTTCATCATCATCATCATCATCATCATCCTCCTCCTCCTCCTCATCATCATCATCGCACTTTGTTGCACTTTTCACATCCCTGCCTTTTGAGTGCTACAGTGAGATCAACTTCATACTGTCAGTATCCCTTATAGATAACACCAATGCGTCCCATTCAAACAATGCTGACAGATAGCAGTGAATCTCAATATATCGGCTTAAATCCGATATCCCAGCTTACTGCTCGCACTGGAAAGCGGATAAATAATATATATCGACCAGAAATAATACTCTTACCGCAGAAAAATGTTCGAACCCTGCTTATATACCTATATATACACTCGAGCATAGCTGGATAATCCTGGCCTGTATATCTATATCTGAACACCACAGCTGAATATACATCACTATACTGATATCGATTCATGAATAAGCCCACTGTATACATATCGATCTATGAATGAGCCTACTATATACATATCGATCAATATGAATAAGCCTACTATATTCATATCTTTCCATGAAAACATAAAGGTAGTGAACACGAATCTGTAGGCACATGACGTACCTATAATATGTAGGTTTCAAACTTATATAGAAAGGCATGGTTTCAAACAAGGTTTGGATGTAAAGATGAACACACTGGTTCATTTAAATTTCGAAATATCGAGGAATATAATACAATTAAATAATAAATAGGAATATACACAGTCCAACCCATAAGAGCAAGCGCCCCTGGTGTCAGGCTGATGAAGCTCCTCTTCAGGAGTGAAATGCATTCCTCAAGACTCCAAAAAAAAGTAAGTGTTTTATCAAATATTTACTAGTAACACAGTGTCAGAACTTCAACAAAGTGAATATAATACAGTTGAATTGAACACAAACCATTTTTTACATTCCCTGAATATGTAGCAGAAATGATAAAAAAAATAGCTGATAGGGCAGTAATGAAAAATTAAAATGCAATGAGATGGCAGCAGCTACAGCATTGAGAATTCAGTAGTATTGACAGGCCAATCAGAGATCAGAGGTGGGAGAACAGTTCTAAGCTCCGCCCACTTTTCCACTCACTCCTCATTGACTGGTTTCTGGAAAGCACCAGTAGATGGCAGCAAATACTGGATTGGAATCTGATTCGTTGCAACCAATGGAACAAAGGATTAAAGTTATATTACATTTTAAAATAAAACTTGAAAACCATGAAACATCATGGGCATCATTTGAAAATAAATAGTTTCAAATAGAATGATGTGAATTTATCCCAGTCATTTTTCATTTCATTTCATTTTTATTTCACTACCTACATCACAAGGATGAGGGGCACGTCAAGGAAGCGAATGAAAGTCGCTACTTTTGAATTACACTCTTCACTGGAAATTCCTTCAGTGAATAGAGTGATGTAAGTCATATAGAGTGAATATAAGTCACTACTTATCTACCAAAATATTGGGAGAGGAATAGCACCTTATTTTTTCTTTCCCTATCATTTCGATGATGTGCTTATTGTATAAATTAATAAAGAATTATTGAATATTGATTAACTAGCCTTGGATGCTAAACAATTCTCAATGGGCCATATGAATAAAGTTGAGCATTTGCTTATACTTCAAAAATATGGAGCATTTGCTTCATTTTCTATGAATAAACGTGAGCAAAGCCTTTTGTTCATGCTCATCAAAAGTAAAAGCTTATACTCAAAATTGTATGAATAAACTAGAGCATTTGATCAACTTTTGAAGCAAATGCTTCAAAAAAGGTAAGTCTAGTCTAGAGCAGCTTGTCACCTTTTGCTCATTTCCTGATGAATATAACTTCGGGTCATTCATAGGGTATCTATAGTTAGTTACACTTAAAACTGTCACCAATACTTCTGACTAAAACATCAATGCCTCCCATTCTAACAATAATGCCAGTTCTAATTGAATCTCACAATAAAAGTGACTGTGTTTGAAATCTTCTCTAACAAAACAGGACGCTGTTTGACTACTTGGATATAATATTTCTATAGTAAGATTCACTTCAAAATATCAGTATTGCTTGAATGATAAGCATTAGCGTTGTTTACAAGGAACGCTGACACCTTATAATGGCTCTCACAAATGTTGATTGATGTCTGTTGAGTATTAGGCGAGCGTAGAGGAACTGATTAATCGACTCTCCAGTATTGTGCCGTTCGTTCATTCGTTAGGGAACTGTAGTTCAGTAGTGTTGTAGTTCAGCTGTCTTTGTAACCAAATTAATGGCGTCGGAAGTCAAATGATGCCTGACTTTACGAACTGAAACGGTAACGATCCGTTAACGCTCGCCGTCGTTACGTAACTTGATGGCGGTGACGTAATTGTTGATGATTTAGCGCCGTTAATCACTGATTTCGAAAGAGTTATAAGATGATTACAATAGGAATAATATACAGGAAATACTGAACGGACTGAGCTCAGCATCTTTGCCAAAAGAGATAGAATAAATAGAAACAAAAGTGACTCTTTGGACGTTGGAGATGTTCATGAGTGATTATCGAATTCCCTCTATAACGTGGACCTCACCATAGAGAAAAGATAGCATAAGAAGATATTCTATGTTATAGGTCGTTTATGTTCCAAGTTTTTAGACGATTTTTTTGACCGAGCAAAGTTCTGAGAAGTTCTAAGATTCAAGTCGACGGTTTAGCATTAATGTTTAAATGCTTGAATGTTTAAATGTTTTAAAGTTGCGCATTTACATGAATAAAATTATTATTATTTACGGCGAAACGCGGTAATAGATTTTCATGAAATTTGACAGGTATGTTCCTTTTTTAATTGCGCGTCGACGTACATATAAGGTTTTTTTGAAATTTTGCATTTCAAGGATAATATAAATGGAAAAAGGAGCCTCCTTCTTACGCCAATATTAGACTGAAAATCAGACTATAGAATTATTCATCATAAATCAGCTGACAAGTGATTACACAGATGTGTGGAGAAGCCAGTCTATTGCTGTATTTCCATGAGGTCTATAGTTTCAATCAGGTACTTGTGGATGAGAATACTGCGTGAGGTCTACTGTTCACAGAACTACTAGTGTTAACTCAAGCCGATTACTGTCTACTGACTACTCTCGACTACTGTCTATCATTAAATAATAAATTTTCTAAAAAGTCTACTGAATTTATTTAATTATAAAATTTTCTGTTCTAGCCGGGTGAGAGTGTAGGAACGGCACAGTATGAGAGACTAAAAGCGCCAGATAGCTTCACGATGAATAACTACTAGGACTATCGGCTTGAGTTAACAGTGAAGTTTGGAACAAAAACGCCCTACACCATGGCATATCTTCTTATTGTATGTTTTCTTTATGATCTCACTCACTATAGTTCAATAATTCGAGATGGTCTACAAGTTAGGAGGTTCAAATAAAATTAACCAACTTGAGAAGTTGGTAATTGAGTAATTTCAACCCTCCAGCTACAGAGGAAAAAATGGTAGGAGTAAATTATTACAAATTTGAAGAAATTCTTCAAAAATTGACCAACTAAAGTAGGATACTAAGTTAAGCTAGACTGTTTCAATAAATAATTTTAACCCTCCAGCTACTGAGGGAATTGATAGGAGTAAATTATTACAAATTTGAAGAAATCCATAGAAAATTAACCAAGTAAAGTAAAATACTAAGCTCACCTAGACTGTTCCAATTAATATTTTTAACCCTCCAGCTACTGAGGAAAAAATGGTAGGAGCAAATTATTACAAATTTGAAGAGACTCATAGAAAATTAACCAACTAAAGCTACCAAGCTCACCTAGACTGTTTCAATTACTAATTTTAGCCCTCCAACTAATAAGGGAAAAAATGGTAGGAGAAAATTATAACAAATTTGAAGAAATTCATGGAAAATTAACCAACTAAAGTAAGATACCAAGATCACCTAGACTGTTCCAATTACTAATTTCAAACCTTCAGCTACAGAGGAAAAAATGGTAGAAGTGAAGTATTATAAGTTTGAAAAAATTCATAGAAAACTAACGAACTAAAGTAGGATATTAAGCTCAGCTAGACTGTTCTAATTATTAATTTTAACCCTCCAACTACTGAGGGAAAAATGTTAAGGGTAAAATATTACAAGTTTGAAGAAATTCATAGAAAACTAACCAACTAAAATAGAATACTAAGTTCAGCTAGACTGTTCCAATTACTAATTTCAACCCTCCAGCTACTGAGGATAAAATGGGGAGAGTAAAATAATACAAGTTTGAAGAAATTCATAGAAAACTAACCAACTAAAGTAGGATACTAACCTCACCTAGACTGTTCCAATTACTAATTTCAACCCTCCAGCTACTGAGGAAAAATATGCTAGGGAAAGATAGAGGGGCGGGGAGGGGATGTTGACCAGACAGAATCGATTACACATTGACCACCCCCTTCCCCACAGCACAACCCAAATCATCCACTTAAATAAGCAATAGGGGTGCGGCACCTTTCAACTGCTCTCAAATTACATAATTGTGTCTCTTTTTTACCTCCCCCACCTTCATGGCAACCTAATACCCCAGCATTATACCCAACTTTTTTATGCAGTGTTTGTTATGAACCGAGTCACGAGAGAGTCGAATCAACATTGGATCTGAACTGGTGTCGAATGATGAGGACATTCGTTGAAAAATCAATGGTATCGGGAAAATTTTGCCTTTATTCTGATTAGATTAATTCGACATTCAGATAATATTGTGAGAGAAATCTATATATAAATCTGAAATTAGATAAATTCTACGTTCAGATAACTTTGGTATGGAATGACGAGGACATTGGTTGAAAAATCAATGGTATTGGGAAATTTTAGCCTTAATTCTAATTAGATAAATTCTACATAGAGATAATATTGTGAGAGGAATATCTAAATAGATAAATTCTACATTCAGATAACATTGTGAGAGGAATATCTAATTTGATAAATTCTACAAAAAGATATCATTTTGGGAGGATTATCTATCACAAAATTATAGTACAGGCCATCTGAATTCAGAGTATGGATTCATTTTCAAAAGTATATTCAATGGATTAAAATGATGCGATTAAGTCGTTGATAAGCATGATGGATGAAAAAATCTCCGATTATTATTGTTATTTAGCGTATGGCAGATACACCACACATATATAGCTAATGAGTCTTAAATGCCTAGATATACACTGTATATTTCCAAATTCTTTGAGATGTTGTGTAGTTTTCGGTCAGGAGAACAGAAGTTTGTCTGACCGCCATTATTTGCTAGTCCATTTAGCGTTACCCAATGTGCACCATGGTTCGCCTCCTAGCGTCTGATAAAAAAATTAATTAAGAGAATTGGTCAATATCCAAGGTTAGTAATAAAAATGTTTTGGTGTATGAGTCAATGATAAATTCTCATCAATTTATTCAAAACTATTTATCTTTAAGTGATGCTTCTAAATTGTTTGGTTTTTCTGTGTTGATTCTAATTTCATGAGTCTGACATTCGATTTTAACTTACAACACAAATTGTCTCCAACTTCAATTCTATCAGTATTTTATGTTTAATTGGTAACAACTAATGAATTCTCATCTCTGTATCTGCTGCCATCTACTGGCGACATTCAGAATCTCGCCAATGATGAAGGAGTGGGAGAGTGGGTGGAGCTTAGAGCTGGTCGACTATCTCTGACCTATGATTGGTCACAACAACTGATGAATACTCAACGCTGTAGCTGCCATCTATCAGTATTTTTCATTACTGCCTTACGAGCTCGCCCAATGGAAGAACACATTACCTACTTCCTAAGCTTTGTGAGATACTTTCAACTGCGAATATTGTTTGGATGATAAGCATTCAAGTTATTTATTTATTTACAATCAACTTGAGGACTACAGTCCAAAACTTCTTTTCATCCCAATTTCATAAAATAAATTGTCCAAATAAAGATTATGTGCGACTTTTTAATTCTTCACTAATTTCCACATTGAAATAATACATTGTTTGATATTAAGTTTTTCATCAATACTGAAGAATGCTTATAGATTGGAATGTATCTTAATGTAAGCTGTATTGGTGTGAATATTTCGAATTCAGCTAATCCTATACTCTTACTTCGACAATTTTAATAAAATTGAGAGAATGAAAAAAGCTCACCAGCTCGTTCAAAAAAAAAACATACTTCTTCCAAATATTTGTGAGATTCACTTCAAAATTTCAAATTCAAATTCAAATTCAAATTTATTCAAGTAAGTTACAATACATTCTGGTTCATACACGAATCCACAATAAATTACAGTACAACAGCCAATTATGCAACAAAATTCACATATTATGAAAACTCATTAATTACAATGAAGATTGAATGCAACATTTGAATATTGATAATATAGTATTGTAATATAACTACATAAATCAGCGGTGTTTTAACAATGAATAAATGATAATTTCAATGAATAAATATACACCCCACTATATATTATATGTGTTGGGGTATAAGTAATTAGTTGCTTATTGCGTGTAATAATTACTATTTACAAACTTCATTCACTGATATGGGATTAAAATGTAAGCATTGTTTCAATAGCAAGCATGATTCTTATTATCTTCAAGGATACAGGACTATGTATGTAGATATATACCCTATGCTAAATACACCACTACGTTCTATAGAGTTCAGTACTAGGTCAAGTATAACACAAAGCATGATTTCTTCATAATAGGTCAAGTTCACAAGTTTGTACGTTCATCGTCTATTAGTCAATCACAATCCAGTATTCTTCTTGCAAATATTACACTACCGACTGTACTTATGAATAAAATAGAAGAAGATAGAAGTAATAATAGAAAGGAGAAGAAAAAGAGAAGGAGAAAAGGAAGGAAGAGGAGGAGAAGAAGAAGAAGACGGAGGAAATGAATGAAGAAAAAATGGAAGAAGATGTAGAAGGAGAAGAAGAGACGGAGAAGTGGAAGAAAAATAAGGAGATGAATAAGCGGAAGGAGGAGTGGAAGAAGGAGAAGAAGAAGAGGAGAGGAGGAAGAAGAAGAAGAAATGAAGAAACAGAAGAAGAAATGAAGAAATAGAAGGAGAAGAAGAATAAGAAGAAGAAGAAGAAGGAGGAGGAGTAGGAGGAGGAGGGGGAGAAGTAGTTGTATGAGAGAGAGAGAGAGAGATTATAGAAGAATACGGGTGTGTTGAGCATCATCTCAAAGCCGAATAATGTCAATGAGAATTACATAGTACACATTGTAAATGCCAAGTACAAACTCAATAGAGGTCATGAACAGTCATTTAGACCTTCTTCTTATTGACTTTGATGTATGGTTTTCAACAAACATTGCACGTACTAACAATGTTCACAGAGACCTTGTTTTGAGCGTACAAGAATATTTAGGTACGGTAGTGAGAAAGACTTGTGATGAAAATGTAAATTACAGTACGTTTTTGTGTATTTCTACAGCTTGGACTCTACATTATCAAGTCCAACTGGATCTATTTGAGATACATTTGACCAAAAACGATATTGTCAGTTCCATATAAGCACGATATTGTCAGTTTCTGTGGAACTGACAATATGGTTTTTATTTCACCTTAATCAAAGCTTCAATTGCTTAGAAAATTCACAAGCCCAAATTCAGATATCTTAGAGATTTAGGAAATGTATTACAAATAGGGTCTTCTTTTCACAAGGAATTTGAAAATCAATAGAACAATTCCCAAGTTCTACTCAGGAAATTGCACTAAAGGCTAAATAGTTTCCATATTATCAATTGACATTGAAATCCGGCCTTACGTTACTGTAACACGCAGGTCAAACCTACATTCTTCAGAACTTTACACGACATTCACCAACTCACTTATTTAATAAAAAATAAACATAAATCTTCATAAATAATAAACTCTAATTATTAACAACAATCACCTAGGACTTAGCTACAATAAATACATACCTATAACTATAATGATATAAACCTAGGTACAGTCACCCCACGCAAGTATCACAGATCACACCTGCATCGTATGAATGCAACTGCACATATATGTGCATTCTACTGGAAATGCAATTTCTTGCAATCAATTATTAATGCATGTAGGCTTATGAACATGTAGAAGGAATGCGAGGTGGGTAGCAAAAACATTCGCAACAATAATAAAATGGTAGTTTGCCAATTTGTTAAGACATGTTACACATGAGAAAACAACGGAAAAAGTTTTACATAAGAACTATAGTCATTCAACTATAGTCATGTATTCATCATAAGTATACACATCCTATTATATTATTAAACGAGCAATTTCTGTATTTATACATCTGGCTATTTTTATATCTGGTTATTTGTTTAACGGATCTCGAAAACGGCTCTAACGATTTTTTACGAAATTTGGAACATAGTAGGTTTATGATATAAAGATTCGATTGCACTAGGTCTCATCCTTGAGAAAACTCGCTGAACGACATTAAAAGGATAATTCATACTTGGCTGAAACAGCTGTGGATAGTAAAAAAGTGAGTATGTGAAAAATCAAAATATCGCTTCCCCGAAATTCATAAGATGACGTATAGCCAGCTGTGAATTATAAACACGATTATTTCAGAGAATTGTGTTCTGTTTATCAATAAATAAAAATAACGAGGGAAGCTCGTTGCCCAGATATCGACTATAATACAGTCAACTGTATACATGTATTCAACGAATGTTCATGAATTGAACTAAATTCAATGTCATTCAATGTTTGGCTACGAAACGAGTTAAAATAAAGACATTATAAAGGTCAAAGCCAAATAAACAGTCATGTGACACTCACATTTTATTATAAAACTAACAGTTTAATTCTACCGTCGCAATGAAATCATTGATATTAGACTAATTACCTCTTAAATCTTCTAATTCTAGTCAAATGCAAATAGAACGTGATAGAATAAAGGACATGACTCAACAAATAACTGAATTAAGACGACCTTGACTCGTACTTGTGAAGGTCATCAATGTCGTGCGGAAGGTGTGTGAACCCCGTGTCAAGGCACCTTGCTAGTACACTAAACAGCTGATCTTATCTTCAATTGAAAACTAATCAGCTGTTTCTATTCTATTTGTTTATTCCGATAGTGAGGTCCACGTTATAATGGCAGTGAGGAAAGATAAAGGAAACAGCGCTGCCGATTCTCCGCCTTGCTACTGTCTTCTAAAGAGGATAGCTAAGATATCTAATAAGATATCTAAGAGGATAGCTAATACCAGTATATTATTGATGTAATATGAATGGTTCATAGTTATCTAATATATAATATTGATGTAGGCTAGCCCTACATGGATACTATAATGTCTGCACGGTTGTTAAGGTGACTGCTTTAGCAAGGAACGTTTACAAGTAAATAACTAGATAGAGTTTTATGAGATTCGTTCAAAGATGATGTTTTATTTGATTTGTATTTTGTTCATAAATGTAAACTTTTAATGAATAAGGTGTTAATTACAAAAGCACATTTACAACAATATGATAAAGGAAAGAATTGGCTAGGTACGGGATAGGAAATTCACGAATGATGCATTATCACGTCTGAAGTACTGGAATGATTAACTTGGATTTTTCCATATAGATTCTTAATTTTTCATCAACTTTTTTCTCATCTTACTTATGAAGAGCTTTGTGATATTGAATCAGGAACATTTTTGGGTTATAATGCCTGTTGTTCCCATACCCGTAGGCATTTTGTAAATAAATAAATTTACCACTATCGGTAAATATTTATTTACAGCTTTGTGATATTGAATCGGGAACATTTTTTGGTTATAATGCCTGTTGTTCCCATACCTGTATACATTTTTGTAAATAAATTAATAAATAAATTTACCGAGGATGGTTATAGGCCTATTTTGAATTCTTCAAGATTTCAGTGTCATGTTTTCAGTTTGACAAGTTTTCAATTAGACCCTTGCCGAGCACGGGTTACCTGTTAGTCAAAATCCTACAAAACAGTCTCCTGGTCCTTTTTGTGTAGTTGAGGAGTTGATATTGTGTAATTATACATATTGAAATAAATTGTCAAAAAACCATAGATTTATTGATACTTAGAAAGACCGGTTTCGGTTATTTCTGTATTACACCATTGTCAATCTCTGATAAACTCGGTTTATCACGATAAAACTCGGTTTATCAAGATCGACAATGGTGTAACTAGTGGTTCTGTGAACAGTAGACCTCACGCAGTATTCTCATCCACAAGTACTTGATTGAAACTATGGACCTTATGGAAATACAGCGACAGACTGGCTTCTCCACACATCTGTGTAATCACTTGTCAGCTGATTTATGATGAATAATTCTATAGTCTGATTTTTACTCTAATACTGGCGTATGAAGGAGACTCCTTTTTCCTTTTATATTATCCTTGAAATGCAAAATTTCCAAAAACCTTGTATATACGTCGACGCGCTATTAAAAAAGGAACATACCTGTCAAATTTCATGAAAATCTATTACCTCATAAAACATATAAACATATAAACCTTTAAAACATATAAACATTTAAACATTCAATCATTTAAACATTAAGAGAAATGCCAAACCGTCGACTTGAATCTTAGACCTCACTTCGCTCGACCAATAACCGAAACCGGTCTATCTAAGTATCTGTGGTTTTTGACAATTTCTTAGTCTTTTTCATTCAATCCTGGTCATTTTTTCAAGACACATCAAACAACAATTCCACATACAACTGTCATTATTTGATCACTCAAATAATATGGTCTACTTGAGCATTCATACAGCCTACTTAAGCGCCTCTTCAGCTGCGTAAACAAAGCCACTAAATACGATTTGAAGTGCGAAGCCCCACTTCACGGGCGGCCACTTCAAATGCTTGAGTGAGTTTCACTTTAAACAGACAGCATTTCAAGTGGATAACGCACAATGCTTCCCATTCTGACTATGCTGAGAGTATTACAGCGGAGGTTTAACCAGCAAATCACCTGTTGACTATTGTTATCAACTACTTATAGTGAAGTCCACGTTATAATGGCAGTGGAGAAAGATTGGAGAGCAGTGTAGCCGATTTTCTGCCTTGTCACTGTCTTCTATTAATAGAATAAGACGGTAGCTGATACCTAAGACGGTAGCAATGCCTAATACAGACGGTAGCTGATACAGGCTTATTGTTGTAATATCAACTGTTCATTCTTGTTTAAAATAATGAATTGTATTTCATTAGTCGAGCAGATACATTCAATAGACGTAAGATAAAAATGGAGGAAAGTTATTTAAATATTTGAATAGAAAGTAGAAGTAGTGACAGTGGGAAGAATAGCAAGAAGAGTGCTAAAAATAAACAGAAGACGAAGACGAGGTGAAAGATGAAAATTAAGAGGATGAAGGAAAAGGAGAAGAAGAAGGTGGAGGAGGAGGAGGAGAAGAAGAAGAAGAAGAAGAAGAAGAAGAAGAAGAAGAAGAAGATGACGACAGGAGAATATATTTTCCTATAGATACCTTGAAAAGTGACCATTTCTGCACTGATTGCAGGCCGCAAAGAATCACTTTTCCGCACTAGTGCGCAAAGTGAGTACTTTGCGTACTCCAGATTTGCAGCATGACAACGCAAAATAGTTAGTAATAGTTAGTAATAGTTAGTAATGTGGTGCTCCATTACTAACTATTACTAACTATTTACTAACTATTTTGCGTTGTCATGCTGCAGAAAATCAAAATTAAGTTGGTAACACTCATAGTGATGCCCACGTTATAATGGCAGCAGAGAACAGCATTGCCTTGCCATTAAGTGCCTTGATTATAGTCATTTCAATGCTTACATAAGATAAACCCCCTTCAAGAAGTCAGATAAGTTTTCAATTGAATTACTAATCATTATTATTCAATTATTTTCATTCAATTTTAAATAAATTAAGGTTTTTATTAATAATAAAATTACACAGAAAAACATTTGATGGATTTCAGGGAATTTTACCCATAATTACCCACTTTTCATATTCAATGGTAACTGTAGGAAAAATTTAATGTGAAATACGTGCGCAAAGTTTGTTTGCTGCACTCAAGAAACCATTCCGCCCTCGCCTACGACTCGGGCGTAAACGTTTCTTTTGGTGCAGCAAACTGTCACTTTGCGCACTAGTTGCACAAATAACTATTTTCAATTATTAAATAATATTCATAATAATATTGAGATTGAACATTTTCTCAATCAACTATATTTCTACATTGTTGAAGAGCGATCTGGCAGCGTTGTAGAGCTAGAAAAGGATAGTGCTATCTGCTTTGTTGAATGATAGACAATGTAAGCAACACCAATGTTAATCAAATACTACCATTAGAACGTGGACCTCAGTCTAATGAGAGAGAATATCAGCTTCGTTATGATAAGTATTAAGTTTGTGACAATAATTTATCCCTACATATTTTTATTCTATTCACCGTATTGAAAGAAGAAGAAGAAGAAGAAGAAGAAGAAGAAGAAGATGATGATGATGAAGAAGAAGAAGAAGAAGAAGAAGAAGAAGATGATGATGATGATGATGATGATGATGATGATGATGATGATGATGATGAAGATGATGATGATGATGATGATGATGATGATGATGAGAAGAAGAGAAGAAGAAGAAGAAGAAGAAGAAGAAGAGAAGAAGAACAAGAAGAAGAAGAAGAAGAAGAAGAAGAAGAAGAAGAAGAACGAAGAAGAAGAAGAAGAAGAAGAAGAAGAAGAAGAAGAAGAAGAAGAAGACGAAGAAGAAGAAGAAGAAGAAGAGAAGAAGAAGAAGAAGAAGAAGAAGAAGAAGAAGAAGAAGAAAAAGAAAAAGAAGAAGACGAAGAAGAAGAAGAGAAGAAGAAGAAGAAGACGAAGAAGAAGAGGAAGAAGAAGAAGAAGAAGACGTAAAAGAAACAATTCACAAAACCAATAATCCCTTCAACAAGTACTGTAATAGAATAGCGTTGCAAGTGTATGGATTACACCCTTTACTAACACTTCCAACAATCTGTTGCTCCTTAATCCTGAAGCCAAACAGTGACGTATCAATTGCAAAGTAGAAATAGTACAAGCAAATAAATGAAATACGAGGGTAAAATAAATACAACAATAAATATGCTGACGATATGCAATATGGAATGGAACTGTTTATTTATTTATTTTGAATGAAAAAGACTAAGAAATTGTCAAAAAACCACTGATTTATTGATAATTGGAAAGACCGGTTTCGGTTATTACACCATTGTCAATCTCTGATGAAACTCTCTGATAAAAAGTTTCATCAGAGATTGACAATGGTGTAATAACCGAAACCGGTCTTTCCAATTATCAATAATCAGTGTTTTTTTGACAATTTCTTAGTCTTTTTCATTCAATATGAATAATTACCACAATATCAACTTCTCAACTACAAAAAAAAAATTTATTTATTTCATTTATTTATATTTTTTACAAAGAAACACTTTCAACTGTTGAAGTGGTGAGTCGATTAGAAGGAGCATGGAAAGAGCAATGTGGAATAAAAAGATAGAGAAAGAATGACATAAATTGAGAGGAAGATACATAAAATGGAATACATGAAACAGTATCACCTTACTTTCTTCAGTATAAAAAAACTGTTAAGTGTTGAGTGGACCAGAAGGAGCATTGAAAAAGAAAGATGGAAGAGTAAAATATAGAGAAACAATAACACGAATTATTAAGGGGAGGACTCAGAGGAGGGAATACTGTACATGATACAGTATCACCTTATTTTCTTCAGTGTAAAAGAACTGTTAAAATGGAGAGTGGACCAGAAGGAGCATAGAAAGAGAAAGGTGGAAGAGTAAAATATAGAGAAAGAATAACACGAATCAAGGGGAAGACTAGAAAAGGATATACATGATACAGTATCGCCTTACTACCTCCACCTTGGAGAGCATCCAAAGGGTTGATACCTAACCTACAAGATCAGGTAACACAGAGTACCTCAAATAGCATTACTGGTAAACCACAACAAAGTGTTCTCCAAACCAACAACTTGTTACTTTGACATTTCTCGAGTTCATTTTCAAAGTTGAACTAACACTTTACTTCACCTAATGTCAATCCTTCTAAATCAACCTCAATAATGTTGAGTGTACAGGTTCAAAAAAATCATGAAGGGTTCCGAAAAACTATAAAATCAAGTCGTATTTATTCTTTTTAACACGACAGGTGAGATAACTCAACCTCAACTTACCAAATTCAAGTAATAGAATATTTGAAAAAACGTTTTTGCTAGAAAGTTTCATCATTTTAAATATCTAAAAATACCAAATTCAAGTGATAGAATATTTGAAAAAACGTTTTTGCTAAAAAGTTTCATCATTTTAAATATCTAAAAATACCAGATTCAAGTGATAAAATATTTGTAAAAACGTTTTTGCTTAAAAGTTTCATCATTTTAAATATCTAAAAATACCAAATTCAATTGATAAAATATTTGAAAAAACGTTTTTGCTAAAAAGTTTCATCATTTTAAAAATCTAAAAATACCAAATTCAATTGATAAAATATTTGAAAAAACGTTTTTGCTAAAAAGTTCATCATTTTAAAAATCTAAAAATACCAGATTCAAGTGATAAAATATTTGTAAAAACGTTTTTGCTAGAAAGTTTCATCACTTTAAATATCTAAAAATACCAAATTCAATTGATAAAATATTTGAAAAAACGTTTTTGCTAAAAAGTTTCATCACTTTATATATCTAAAAAATCTAAATATCTATTTTTCCACATTCAAAATTATCAGATTTGTTCACAAGACTACAGTTTCGTGTTGAAACCAACCCATCTTCATCTTCTGTGTTATATCAATAAAATATTGAGTTATTCCTACCTGACTTCAACCTGGTATAGGGATGTCGACAATTAATATTAATGTGCGGATAATTAAAAGTTAGATAATATGGAAAGTCAATTACGGTAATCTTTCTGAACGAATCCAATTCAAGTTATCCTATAGAATCACTTAGGGAAGTCTACCTTATTCACCCTGAAGTAGGGTTGGCAAACAAAATAGGCTTTCTCACTCTTTGAAGTACTGAAGAGCAATAAATTACTTCAAATATTGACTCAAGTGTTTAATTATTCAAGTACATCCAAAGCTCTACAAATTAAATTAGAGGAGCATGAAGATCCTAACTGAATTCCGGAATGAGGAAGATTTGATCAAAGTGACGAGGCCTACCATTTATAAACTTAATTAGATTCAGTGTGTAAGTGGTTCAGACTCTATTGATTCTTCAATCTTCAACCACTGTACAAATTATTAACTGTAACTCTATAAATTTTATCATACTGGTAGTTCTGTGAACAGTAGACCTCACGCAGTATTCTCATCCACAAGTACCTGATTGAAACTATAGACCTTATTGAAATACAGCAATAGACTGGCTTCTCCACACATCTGTGTTATCACTTGTCAGCTGATTTATGATGAATAATTCTATAGTCTGATTTTCACTCTAATATTGGCGTATGAAGGAGGCTCCTTTTTCCTTTTATATTATCCTTGAAATGCAAAAAAAAACTTGTATATACGTCAACGCGCAATTAAAAAAGGAACATACCTGTCAAATGAAAATCTATTACCGAGTTCAGCCGTAAATGCGCAACATATAAACATTTAAACATTCAAGCATTAAACGGTAAGAGAAATGCCAAACCGTCGACTTGAATCTTAGACCTCACTTCGCTCGGTCAATTATAATCTCTATTGATTCTTCAATCTTCAACCAATGTTAAAATTATGAACTCTATTATAAACTCTAATGATTCTTCAATCTTCAACCACTGTTCAAATTATCAACTGAAACTCTATAAACTCTATTATGTTATTAATTCTATTGATTTTTCAGTCTTCAACCACAGTTCAAATAATCAACTGAATCTAATCTCTTTGATTGAATACAGAAAATTTTATTTCAAAGTAGGGTTGTGTCAAATTGAGTGTTATCCAAATTAATTATGCAAATTCAGCAAATAACAATTCATTCTTTGTCGAAATAATTAAATTCATTGTCACAAAATTCTGAATACAATCCATTTTATATTCCAACATTATTATAAGTTTTGGCTTCGATTATTTTTACAAAATTAATGTATTCTTGAAAAACATCTTCCATATTTATCATTTAAGCTTGAAAAGTGTAAATGAAACTCGTTGATTAAAATGTTTGGAGTATCTAATTCAACGGCAGTGTAATAAATCATTTATCACATTTTAACCTATTGACAACGATAAAGATAAATAAAATTCTAATTTGGCCACGAATAAAACACAATCTTTCCCATTCAAATTTGGTGAAAATTTGTCAAAAATTGTGACGACACCAATTCAATTCCCACAATCTTTTCAAGCAATTGGAAGTAATCAACTTTTAATATTTTTTTAACTTCATGTTACTCCAGAATCAAATTTGAATTTGAAAAAAAATCACGCCAATTATTTCACTTGAAACACTTTTTCTCGATACCCTATATTTCGCATCCTTTTAAACACCACATCGACAAAAAATAATGGATTGGAAATTGAGTCGACAAATCACGAGCAAAAAATGAACCCTAAAAAATGTACGCGGAAAACGGACATGAAACTTGAATGTAAGCCGATAAATCTGTGCCTGAGAGCTTGTGCCAATCGAAAACTAATTGAAAAACGTAATTGAAACTGAATTTCCCATTAACCTTACCCCTCACCCATTCGGAAAACCCTTTAACTGACCCTTCGAAGAACCCCTACCACTCTAACACTCTTTGGGAAAAGCCCCTACTCCCCCAAACTCAGACCCGTACTCTGAGACAAAACCTCTATTATACCCCTACTCTGAAAAACCATTCTACCATGTTCAAAAACCTGGCTAGTGGAGCATAAAACACGATCAAGATCATTTCTCTTTTTTGATAAAGTGAGAGAATTTTCAGTATTTTTTGTGCAGAGGGAAATTATTTTTCACCTTCCTACTTCTATACACAAGAAATTACCTCTCAACTGAGGTGCAAACAGGGAATTTTCACTCGTTTTCGGTCCTAAATTGAGAGGACTTTCATGCTTTTTTGAATGGAGGGAAATTATTTTTCAACTTTCTACTCATACACCAAAGAAATTACCTCTGAACTGAGGTGCAAACAGGTAATTTCCCCTCTTTTTCTGTCGTTAATTGAGATGCTTTTTTAAATGGAGGGAAATTAATTTTCACCTCTCTACACGTACTCCCACACATTGAGATCTTTGATTATTGATTGACATAAAACAAATCTCAAATGAGGTGCAAACAAGGAACTTTCCGTCGATTTATCGTGGATGAGGTAATTTTTACTAGAACAAGGGATATTTTTGGTTGGAAAGAGGATATTATTTATTATGATTATTATTTATTTATGATTATTGATTGACATCAAAGAAAGATCTCAATTGTGGTGCAAACGAGGAACTTTCCGTCGATTTATCATGGATGAGGGAATTTTTACTACAACAAGGGATATTTTTGGTTGGAAAATAGGAAATCATCTCCCTTTTACGGGTACAACCTGTGAGAACAAACCACGTTTTAGAGGAGAGAAAAAAGCGAATTTTCGAAAATTCACTCACAGAGAGAGCGAACGAGCTGCAGTGCACTCTACCGGGCAAAACGATAACTAACCACTTGTAAGCTTTCAACTGTGTGGTGCTTGAGACCAGAGTTGGAAAATGGGAAAGAGGTTAGAGTGCCACCTAATTCAATTAACCGGCATATTTCAGGCACCTAACCTACACTTTTGGCCATAAAAGCTTCACTTTCCGTCCATTGGTTAACACCTACTTCTCGTGCTATTTGCACTATTTACTCTCACTCACTCACTCTGTCACACTCTCTCTCACACACACACACACACACACACACACACATTCCCTCTCTCTCTCACACACTCTCTCTTTCTTGTTCTCTCTCACTCTCTAGCTCTCTCTCACGATCTTTCTTTTTACTCTCTGTATTGGAGGGTTTAGTAAGAGAGAAAGGAAGAAAGTGAGGGAGATTGATTGATTACTTTATGTAGATTACAATATATACTGGCTTATACACTTATATACAATAGCTTACAATACAGCAAAATTATAGATGAATTTACATAATATAGACTAAGAAAATAATTATTGAACTGTATATGATATGAAAAAGCAATTTGTAATATAATAACTATAGATAATTATATTGTTATGCATCAACATAAATTGGCGGAGCTTTGGACATATCAATGTCCATTCTACGGAAAGAATATTAAAAATATCCTCCCCACTAACTCTCTACCAAAAGAGAGAGAGGAACAGAGAAAGAGAGAAAGAGCCTCCCACAGACCACTATCACTTATGAATTGGAACTGGCCTGATCGACCAATAGCAAGTCTAGGCCAAAGCTGCCGGCCAATCACAGAACAGCAAGTAGTTCACAACCGAGAGAATCCACCATTTTGTTTTTGTAACCAATAACAAGTTCCAAACAGACGGCCAATAGCATTCAAGAGTTGAATATGGGCGGAGACATTCAACTTGCAAGCATATTGAATCAATTGATTATATTGTTTTTATTAATATGGATCAATTGATTATGATAATCATCCAGCTTATTACTATCATAGAGAAACAATAGCATAAGTAGATATCCCATGGTATAGGGCGTTTATGTCGCAACTTTTACTGTTATCTCAAGCCGATAGTCCACGTAGTTCTTTCCCATGAAGCTTTATGACGCTGGTAGTCTCTCATATTGTGTCGTTCAAATACTCTTACTCAGTCAAAATAGAAATACAAATCTCAGTACCCTTTTTTTAAATTATTTTATCAAAACATGTTTCGGACATTCATACCATTTTCAACTCAACAGAAAATGGAAAAATCATCAATTTTATAATCTTAACAAGTTAGAAATCAAAGTCTAGATTGAATTAATCAATATAATAAATACTACAATGAAAAATCCCTTTCATTGTAGGTAACTATCATCTGCCATTCTATCAACGCCTATTCCACTTCAGTGACCAATGACAATATTCTTGAAAGAATGCAACGTATTGTTAGAACCATCTACTGGAAACAAAACTTTTTCCTTGAGACGAGAAAAGGGATTTTCTCCCTTTTCATCTGCCACTCCTGGTTCTTCTCCTTCTCATTCTTCGACTATTTCTACTACTCCTTTCTCTTCAACTTCTTCTCCATCTTCTGTTTCTTCTTCCTTTTCTGCTCTGCTTCTTCATTTTCTTCTGATCTGCTTCTTCATTTTCTTCTGATCTGCTTCTTCATTTTCTTCTGATCTGCTTCTTCATTTTCTTCTGATCTGCTTCTTCATTTTCTTCTGATCTGCTTCTTCATTTTCTTCTGATCTGCTTCTTCATTTTCTTCTGATCTGCTTCTTCATTTTCTTCTGATCTGCTTCTTCATTTTCTTCTGATCTGCTTCTTCATTTTCTTCTGATCTGCTTCTTCATTTTCTTCTGATCTGCTTCTTCATTTTCTTCTGATCTGCTTCTTCATTTTCTTCTGATCTGCTTCTTCATTTTCTTCTGATCTGCTTCTTCATTTTCTTCTGATCTGCTTCTTCATTTTCTTCTGATCTGCTTCTTCTTCTTCTTCTTCTTCTTCTTCTTCTTCTTCTTCTTCTTCTTCTTCTTCTTCTTCTTCATCATCATCATCATCATCATCATCATCATCATCATCACCATCTTCTTCTTCTTCATCATCATCATCTTTCTCTCATTTTTTCCTCATTCTTCTTTTTTCTCACCTTTCTACTTCGCTTCCCTTTTCTTCTTCTTCTTTTTCCTCTTCTTCTTCTTATGTTTTCTTCTTCATCTTCTGCTCAGCTTCTCCTCTTTCTGCTTCTTGTTCTTTTCCCTCCTCTTCTTCTTCTCCACCACCACCTCCTATTCCTTCTACTTCTCCTTCTTCTCCTTGTCTTTCTTCTCACTCTGAACTTCACTTTTCGTCCACATCATCATCAACGTCTTCTAGTTGTTCTTCTCAACCCGTATCTACTGTTTCTTCTTCTTGTTCTTGTTCTTCTTCTTCTCCTACTCCTTCTACTCTCATTCACCCTTCAACTCTCGTATCTCTCCATCTTTTCTTCGCAAGAGATTTGCTAGGGCTTTCCTGGTCACCTCCAAGGAATTTATTTCCGAGTGGAGAGGAATGATATGGGAAGAGTTTCACTTTAAACTGTCAGCATTTCTCAAGGCTGCCCATTTAACCAATGCTGTAGTTAGAAATAGATAGCACTGTGGTGCATTCTTACCACAACTGAATCTCCACTCTGCGGATTAAACGTGAGGACGTGAGGAAGAAGAGATCGGCTTCAAGAGAAAAGAGTCTCCGCAAGAGTTAATTTATTTCCACAGAGAACTCAATAAGATACCGGTTAGCCATTGCCCATCCTTGAAAGAAACAATAAATTCTATTTTTCCCCGTTTTGTACTTACTGTAATCATTGTATATACTATTTTTCTGTTATAACCATGGAATAAATTAATAGTTATATTACTGTACTTATTTTTCGTTCAACTTATCATACCAAAATCATGATGGTTTTATTCATAACTAATGATCAAGATTGATTGAACCAAAATCTATGAAGGATGATGACAATCTAGTATGGTTGAAATACTATGATTAGGGCGAAAACGGTCACACCAAAGGAGAAGAAATTTATGTGGTTAGGAGTGACGGGGGAGACGGATATACAGGGTTGTGCAGAGGAAACGCATGTTTTTCGAACAGCCAGTACTCGTCAACGGGAGAGGGTATTGCCCTGGAACGAATGTTGGCAGACGACCCATACTATGCCATTTCAGTTGCTATGAGCGTTGGAACGTACAACATCGTGTGTTTGCTGTTAAGCAGTTTTTTTTAGAAACAATGAATCTGTAGAAACAGTGCAACGCTTTTTCGTCAATATTTCAGTGTTGAGGGTCGAGGTGCAATGCCCGATCGAAATACTGTACTCCGATGGGTTGCAGCGTTTGGGAGTACTAGTTCTGTGATGAAAAATAAACCACCTGGACTTCCCCGTTCCCCGGAAAGTGTAGACCTAGTCAGAAAGGCAGATGATACTAGTCCCAGACGATCGACTCGACGACACTGACTCTGTCTACATTTTTCAGGAGTACGAACTGAACGGGAAAGACCAGGTGGTTTCTTCTTCATCACAGAACTAGTACGCTGCAACCCATCGGAGTACAGTATTTCGATCGGGCATTGCACCTCGACCCTCAACACTAAAATATTGTCGAAAAAGCGTTGCACTGTGACTACAGATTCATTGTTTCTAAAAAAACTGCTCAACAGCGAACACACGATGTTGTACGTTCCAACGCTCATAGCAACTGAAATGGCATAGTATGGGTCGTCTGCCAACATTCGTTCCAGGGCAATACCCTCTCCCGTTGACGAGTACTGGCTGTTCGAAAAACATGCGTTTCCTCTGCACAACCCTGTAGAAGGAAGATAAGATTAAAGTGTTCTTTATTCACATTAGTTACAATATATTCTGGCTTATGCACTGATTTACAAGGGGAAAAGAACGGAAGAGAGAAGATTTGGATTGCGAAGAGGATAATTATTATTATTATTATTATCATTATTATTATTAAAGTATGGCATATATATAGACGAACACAAATACATAGGTAGTCAAAGAAAACTCTGGTCATGAGAACGTTGTCAGGTTAATAAAATATTGTGAATAATTTTGATGTCGAGGTTGTAAATGTTGTGTAGTGATGCGGTGTTGTGGAGAAGCCACATAATGATGAGGCTTCATGACGGTGAAAGAAGTAGTAGGAGAGGATCAGAAGTTGCAGAAAAAGAGAAGAAGATTTAGAAGAAGAAAAACAATAACAAGGAGAAGGAGGAAGTGAAGAAAAAAAATGATGATGATGAAGAACAAGATTATGATTGTAAACATGACAGCCCCAAACCACAAACTAATCTCGTGGTTTCTACCATTACTCAACAACAAAGAATATCTTCTCAATATTCATTCATCAAAACATAGCCTACCGACTCACTTTCCATACGCATACATTTTTAACAAACATAATATTATGAGCTACACACATGTTAAGCCTACACAGTGGCACCCTATATCGCCCACATATATCATGTGCACGGACTCTATAATTAGTTCAAATATATTTCTACACAACATATTACTATATATCTACCGATCTCACACAGTTAGTGAGAAAAGGTGTGTCAGTATGAAGCCACCTTGAAAAATGAACGCACCGGAGACATGTGTGTAGAAAATGACATGCTTTTAAATTGTAGGTTAGGTGTTGTCAAATGTTTATGATTGTACTACTGTATAATAAGCACTACATTTCACCATAGAGAAGAGATAGCATAAGAAAATATGCTATGGTATAGGGCGTTTATTTTTCCAATTTTCAATGTTAACTCAAGCCGATAGTCCTAGTAGTTGTTTTCCGTGAAGCTATGTGACGCTGGTAGTCTCTCATACTGTGCCATTCTTAAGGTGCGTACAGATATACGCGCCGCGAACATGAGCAATTCACTTTTAATCAGCTGATGTCAAGCTTTTTATCTCTGTATCTTACCGTTTCTGTAAAAATACAGATATAGTCAGCTGATTAAAAGTGAATTGCTTATATCTGTACGCACCTTAAGAATGGCACAGTATGAGAGACTACCAGCGTCACATAGCTTCACCAAAAATAACTACTAGGACTATCGTACGCACCCTTAACACTCTCACTTCAAAAAAACAGTAACAAACGTCGACAGTAATCGGTTAGAGTTAACACGAAATCAGCTTAAAATTTGGAACATGAACTACTTATACCATGAGACATCTCCATAAATACTATCTTTTCTCTACGACGCAACTAGGAACTATCTATAGTACTAATAATATAGATTCAAGATTCAATAATAATCAAGATTCATTTTCTTAACCATCAGGCTACAATTATAACACTAGGCAAGCCATAATATATACATTTTAAAAGTACACACAATTTGATAGAAAATCATACATGATAAAGCATATTTATATAACATTCAAGTTAGGTATTCAGATATTCCTCAAGTGAGTAAAAGGCATTATTTTTCAGATAACTGTATAGAACTATCTTAAATTTTATTTGGTGGCAGATTCCTGGTTGTTTGAGGCAGTTTACGGCAATGTATACTACATAATATGTATATTGGGAGATGTATATTTGCCTGAATCAATATAGAAATTTTGAAACTTATATTTGATTAATTTAATTTATTTATGTATTCCATTGAAAATCACAAATCATAGTTATAATTGACAGATCGAAGTGAATTTAACTATAGATGTTGTCAAAATGTGATGTGATATCTGGTCTGTATGTGGGATAAGTTCTAATGATGTCCCAACTATTGTTTGTTTTGCATTGGTACCTAATTAAAACTTTCGCCGAAAATATGTTTCTGGCAATTGTGATTTTTGTCACTGGAACAGGAATAGTTATTTGTGCAACTAGTGCGCAAAGTGACAGTTTGCTGCACCAAAAGAAACGTTTACGCCCGAGCCGTAGGCGAGTATGGTTTCTTGAGTGCAGCAGAGGAACTTTGCGCACGTATTTCACATCCTAAATCCTAAAGTCCTCGTTGTCCTTCGTTATAATATATAATGAATAATAATTAGCTCGCTGTGCTTCGTTCCCTTCGTTGCACCTCTGCTCACTATAGCAGCCCAGTCACTGTTACCATCTTCATTTTGATTTTGCTGCACTGTTGCTCCATATAACCAACTAAGAATTTTGCGTTGCCATGTTGCAAATCTGGAGTGCAGAAAATTTTTCCCGCACTAGAGCGGAAAAGTGATTCTTAGCGTTCTGTAATCAGTGCAGCAATGGCCACTTTTCAACGAAACTGTAGGAAAAATATATTTGTTAACAGATTCTAAGAACGTTCTTTGCCAAGCACGTTTTTGGTGTTTGCAAGACTGATAACAAGAAGTGATTGGTAAATTTATAATTATTAATTTTCTACATAAATAATTCATGTGTAGAACGTAGCGGTCCTACTACTCTAGTCTTTAAATTTATTTATTTTAAGAGAAGTGCACTCCAATACGGGCCTAGGTGTGCCCATCTTTATTTCGCTTTATGTTTTTGTCCTCTAAAGCAAAACATATAATTTTCATTAGTATTTCATTTTGTATTTCGCTCTGTTCCGCTACCGAACGTCACTCCAGCAGAGCGATTGATGATCGACCGGCGAGCAACAGTGGTTCGACCGGGGAACGCGAGAAGATCTAACATCTTCCATAACGTTCATGATGGGTGCGTGGGCGTGCGACTGTGGTTCAATGGTGGTACGAGGGCGGAACGAGGGAGGGAGCGTGCTCGGTGCTGGTTGGAAGCGCGAATATGTGTACGCAGCTTTAGCTGATACAATGTAATATCAGTTGTTGTAATATCATGTTGTGCGGAATAAATTATTTATTGAACTAAAATTGAATTGATTCAAATGACAACATAAAAAATACTATTCCATTCATTAATCAGGAATGAGGATATTAAATTAATACTCCCTATTAATTACTCCCTCTCGTTTTTAACTCTTCCCTGTTTCTTGTTTCAGGTATCCATGATATATCAGTGGTTTGGAACAGGTTTTGATTGGCTCCCAAAGCACCACTCTGTAATTGCATTATTTGATTAACACATTGTTGACCCTTGCCATTGGCAATGATCCTACCATCTTCCTCCGCTGTTATTATGACGTGGACCTCACTAAACATGAAAATCATAACTACTTCAACAGAATGAAATAAATCACACAAAATTGTCAAATTCTACCGTTTTATTTGGTACAAGACCATGATTTCGTGCTTGACCACACGAAAATTCAGTCGAATATTTACTTCAACAAACTTTAACTATTCAAACGATATATTCTTTCACCATTTGAACAATACAAATATGGAATACATGGAGGGGTAGGGCTGTAGTATATGCTAACGAGCAATGGGCGATCCCGGAAAAACAACTCATTGACCACTCGATCATCTGTCACCTTCCTGTTCAACACTCGATCATCCGTCACCTTGCTCCTATTTACTACTAATTCATTCATCACACGAGAGAGTGGGAAGATGAAAACAAACGGACAACACCAAAACAAAACAAAGGAAGATAGAGAGAGAAGAGATAATGAGAGTTAGATGAGAAGGAGTGGGAGGACAGAAACTGTGTGATGAGCAAAAGAGAGAATGAAAACTGGGAGAGAGACAAAGAGAGGAAAAGTAATGTGTGAAGAGAATAGAGAACAGAAAAATACGGCCAAAACCACAAACACAATAAAGAGATATCTTCTCTCTTATAATAATGAGAGTTGAATGAGAAAGAGTAAGGGACAGAAACTGTGTAATAATTGAAGAGAGAATGGGAAAAGGAAGAGAGGGAAGTGCGGAGAGGAACTGGAAAATGAGGAAAAGATGGAGAGAGAATAAAACAGAAACAAATGACCAGCTCCAGTAATGAAATAAAGAGAGAAGAGATAATAAAGACTGGATTAGGAGAGAGAGGACAGAAACTGTGTGTTGATTGGAAAAAAGAACAAAACTGGAAGAGAGAAAAAACAGAGAGAAACTGTGTGATGGGGAACAGATAGGAAGAAAAAAACATAAACAAACAGTCAAAATCAGGTTACAAAACAATCCTATGTGATGGAGAAAGGAGAGAAGATATGATAAAAACTAGATGTGGAAGTGAGAGAAAAGAAACTGTGTGATGAGCGAAACAGAGAATGATAACTGGAATTGATTGAGTACTTTATTTATGTAGATGACAATATATGCTGGCTTATAAACTTATATACAATAGCTTACAATACAGCAAAATTATAAATGAATTTACAGAATATAGACTAGGAAAATAATTATTGAACTGTATATGATATGAAAAAGCAATGGAATGAGAGAGAAGAGAAGAGAAACGTGTGTGATGCGGGAGAGAATGGACAACTGGAGAAGAAGAAGAGAGAGGAGAGAATACAAAACATAGTGATGAAGAAAGGAGAGAAAAGATGATATAAACTAGGTGTGGAAGTGAGAGGAAAACTGTGTGATGAGCGAAACAGAGAATGTTAACTAGAATGAAAGAGGAGAGGAGAGGAACGTGTGTTATGAGGAAGAGAGAGAAATAGGAATGAAAAGAGAAAAGAAATCATGTGTGATAATGAAGAGAGAAAAAACAATGGAAACTGAAAGATAATGGTTGAGAGGAGAGAAAAAGACACACAGAGAGAGATTGATTGATTGATGATTGAGTACTTTATTTATGTAGATTACAATATATACTGGCTTATACACTTATATACAATAGCTTACAATACAGCAAAATTATAGATGAATTTACATAATATAGACTAGAAAAAACTATTGAACTGTATATGATATGAAAAAGCGATTTGTAATATAATAACTATCGATAATAATCATATTGTTATGCATATTGTCTACATAAATTGGCGGAGCTTTGGACATATCAATGTCCATTCTTTGGGAAGAATATTAAAAATATCCTCCCCACTAACTCTCTACCAAAAGAGAGTAAGAGAGAAAGAGAGTATGAGTGATGAGAAAAAAGGCGGTCGCTTCCGTTGCGTGGGAAAACCGGAGGCTGAAATATTTTAGAGGGGAAAAAATTGTGGTGGATTTTTGTAGGTGTAGAATGTGTGACCCACTAATACAGAAACTTCGCCGCTACTAGGCTAACTGGCATCATACGTTCAGTGGGAAGCAGTGATGTTATTAGGTAAGGAACACTGACGTTTTGAAGTGAGTCTCTCAGTATGTAGGAGGGCTGTTTGGATAGTGGCCAACTCACGCACTGATCTTTCAATTATTAGCTGTTTCTTGATTCCAGAAGTTATATGAGCTTCTCCTCCTTCTGGTCCTCGTCATCACCCATCTCCTCCTCCTCATCCATCTCCTTCCCCTACTACTCTTCACCAACCCTTTCTCACCTATTCTTTCTTCTTATTTTCATATTTTTCTCCACACCCGAAAACCACTTGCACCTACTTTGTTGAGGGGAAGGTTAGATTTTTTCTTTTCTGAGAATGGACAACTGAAGGTTGAACTCTTCCTAATTTCATGAAAAATGCTACAGTAAATGCTCCATTTTTCGCATATGTAACCTATCACAAATAACCTATCATAACCTATAACTGTTATTATGTTGAATGACAATAAAATTCTATTATTATTATTATTATTATCTTTGCTTGATATTATTGTAGAAATCTTCAGTCTGTAGGATTCATCATTATATTTTACTATTACCGGTAATTATTTTTACGCTAGAACGTGAGTTCTAATTTTGTTTTGTTAAACTCATGAATAAAGGGATCTGAGTCTGAGGCCCGGTTGCACAGAAGCCGGTTAAATTTTAATTGTGGTTAATTTCACGAGATCCAATCAGAAGTTTTTTTTCAAAAGACGGCTTCTCTGATTGGTTCTTGTGGACTTAACCACGATTAAAACTTGTGCAACTGGCACTAAAACTTACTTTTTGACATAGTTGTCTTCACAGTTTTCATTTTGCACATTTTTCTTTACTTCTTCTCCTTCGTCTTCTTCTTCTTTTTCATCATCATCGAGCGAATGCTGGTCTTGTTTTGTGTTTGTTGTCACATTGTAAGTGCTGCCACCTACCGACTACTGCGACATACAGCTCCGACCAATCACAAGCGTGGACGATGTAGTTCACGCCCATTCTCGATTCTGATTTGTCGACACTATATTCTGCTCAATGTAGACGCAATATTTTGAGTTCAGCTCTAGAACTCTCAAAGTAATAGACTGTCCACTGAACTATTAAACTTAATTATGATAGTTTAGTGAACTACTTTTTACTAAATTATGTTACTGAACAGTCTATTCTTTTTCTTCTTCTTCTTCTTCATCATCATCATCATCATCATCATCATCATCATCACCACCACCACCACCACCACCACCACCACCATCATCATCATCATCATCATCATCATCATCATCATCATCATCATCATCATCTTCTTCTTCTTGTCTTTGTATCGTTATTCTTCTCTTCAAGTTCTATTATAAACAACAGATTCATCATCATCATCATCATATTCTTCACAAACTTCTACTCCAATAACTACTCTATTCAATTCAAATGTTTTTGTTCACCTTTGTACACATATCATCTCATAACCTGAACTATCCAAACGTTAAAAATCTGAATACTTAGTAGCTTTCAATATCCAAATTAAATTTATTACTAAGTGAAATTAGTTTTTATGATCACTGACAGTAAATTTAATTTGTTAAGGCTGAGTAAATTCAACTATTCCAATTCCGCAGGATTACCAAATGTCTCAAAGGTTCGAACTACGTCTTTGGTCTGACAGATAACAAACATCTACCCTATTACGTTCTATTACTGTCGTATCTAGTGTCACCAGCGTCTGTTCAACAATTCATTTCAATTCATTATTCATTTATTCGTTCATTATCAGCTCTGCCAACCTTTGATCCGCCGTTTCACTACACTGTCTCTATTAGCATTTCAATCAACCATTGTTTCACTTCAACATTCTGTCAGCATTGGATTAATGGGGAGCATTGATGTCGAATTCATAAGGAATTCTGACAATTTTCAGTGAATCTCACTGTACTAAATTGACTTTCAATGTCAGCATTGATTGAATGGGCGAGCATTGATGTTATTTATGAGGCATACTGACAGTTTACAGTGAATATCGTTTAAGCAAACTAACACAGTAGCTGGTTGAATTTGAAATGTGACATGTCGACACTGTTCAAGTCAATGTCATTGTTTATTCGACAAATACAATGAACAGTGATTCGGGTCCTTGTATGTAACGACAATTTTATTAACTATACAAAGAAACCGTAATCTTACTTGTTCAAGGGCCTGATAAATATGTTCTACAAAACTTTCTTGTATATATCATACAGTCTTGTTCAAAATATAAATAAAAAAATTCATCTGAGTACCCTTATCAATTATTTTAAAGACTTGAAAATGGCATTAGTAGCGGAAACATGTAGTGACAAAATAATTTATAAGGGGATTCGGATTTATATTTTTATTAATTGATTAAAACAATATATACTTGTAGTAGGTACCATTTATTATGAAAAACTTTGAAATATTTTAACGACTAGTTTTCTAAAATATTTTAAAATTTTAAATAATAGAGGGTACTACAAGTTTTTATTAATTTGTAAAAAAGTAACCCATACAAGCGAAGTGTTATTAATATTTTTATTTATGTTAAAAGTAGCACTAAAGAAAAATACAATAAAATGTCTAGTTCAACTATCTTGAACATATCAATTTATACTGTTTGTTCATTTCATTGAATAATGTTTCATATTTAAGAATTGCTCACATAACCTCATTTACACTGTATTATCATCTAGCTCAGAGAGAGAAACACTTTGATTTCATCCTGTAGAATCTCTCCACAAACATTGATTTTATTTTGTGCTTGTGAGAATAAATGGGATGAAATAGTTATTTGTGCAACTAGTGCGCAAAGTGACAGTTTGCTGCACCGAAAGAAACGTTTACGCCCGAGCCGTAGGCGAGTCCTCGCGAAGTCCTCGTTGTCCTTGGTTATAATATATAATGAATAATAATCGCGTTGTGCTTGGTTGCACCTCTGCTCACTATAGCAGCCACAGCATCACTGTTACCAACTTCATTTTGATTTGCTGCACTGTTGCAAATCTGGAGTGCAGAAAAATTTTTCCCGCACTAGAGCGGAAAAGTGATTCTTTGCGTTCTGTAATCAGTGCAGCAATGGCCACTTTTCAACGTAACTGTAGGAAATAGTATATTTCGCACCTAGGGCCGAAAATGAGACTTTTCTGGCTCGAAATCGGTTTTCAAGTCCGAGGCCGTAGGCCGAGGACTAGAAAAGATTGAGAGCCGGAAAAAAATATTTGCCCATGGTGAGAACGTTATTTTTCGCCACACAGAAAAATAAACAATATATATATGAAAATTATTTATAGTCTATTATAAGCACTTCCGAAAGCCAAAGTGGAAGGTCATGGCTCTAGAAAATCTGCGGTAGGTAATCTGAATATCAGGAAATTGTCCAAGTATTTTTATTTTTTATTCTGATTTGTCTAAATAACCTAAAAGATTATGTTCAATTATGTAAGAGGTTGAGTTTAAAACATTTTATTCTTCCAAATGACAATAAGATGATATTATTAGAAATGTTTTAATTATTGAATGATAAACACAAATAATGAAAAGTTTTGATCAGCTGTTTAGCACACTTGAAATTGGCCAATCTGAATGTCAAGGAAGTTTAGGTTAGAAGTTCTATCCTAGTCTGTAAATATAAAGAAAATAAAAATCTCAGTACCCTTAAAGTAGCCCTATACAGAAAAGAGATCTATAGTCTGATTTCTACTCTAAAATTGGCGTATGAAGGAGGCTCCTTTTTCCTTTTATATTATCCTTGAAATGCAAAATTTTCAAAAACCTTGTATATACGTCGACGCGCAATTAAAAAAGGAACATACCTGTCAAATTTCATGAAAATCTATTAACGCGTTTCGCCGTAAATGCGCAACATAAAAACATATAGACTAAACATTGGAACATTAAGAGAAATGCCAAACCTTCGACTTGAATCTTAGACCTCACTTCGCTCGGTCAACAACCATTGAATAATACAATCAATAAATCATACAACCAGTAAATGATAAAACCAGTAGCCAAATTATAAAACCAATAAACGAACACCCATTTGCCATTTTCACTATTCAATATTGCAAAATTTGAACGAAATAAGAAACCACAATCAAGTGAAAAGACACATCATAAAAGTAAAAGTAACTTTGCAACTCACCAACAAACCTCAACCAATTTGCGTTCATGACTTATCAATTTCTCCCGCACCTAACATAATAATTCACGTCTTTTCCTATGACCCGTGCCATACAGAGGTTAATCTGCCTCCTCTCTTTCTAATCTACAACCTCTCCTAAACTTTCTCCACTAATATAATTAAATTCGGTGCATTTTTGAATGGAAAGTGATCTTTAAACGGAAGTAAGAGAGGCTGATCTCCTAGACTGAGAATCACTTCTAACTGTCTGCATTTAATTAATGAGAAGTATTCATGCTATATACAGAGAATGCTGACAGATCAATTTTAACCAGTATATAAGTGGATTTCATTTTAAACAGTCAGCATGTGTTAAATGGAGAGCATTGAAGCAATTATACAAGGAATCCTGACGGTTTAGAGTGAACTAGA